>NW_027675387.1:1575000-1585000 GCF_965601325.2 Salmo salar
AGACAGACAGCGAAATACACACAGACAGAGAGACAGGCAAAGAGACAGACAGACAGACAGACAGACAGACAGACAGACAGACAGACAGACAGACAGACAGACAGACAGACAGACAGACAGACAGACAGACAGACAGACAGACAGACAGACAGACAGACAGACAGACAGACAGACAGACAGAGGGAATGTTGTGTTTGTTTAATATTGTTTTAGGACTATGAAAATGGACTAAAGGATTAGCCTATGGATTATGAAAACAACAAAAAGAAATGTGAAAATGGGAGAGGAGAAATGACTAGAGACAGTGTTGTTTAACTCACTGACCATGACCCATGAGTTCTTCTTACCTTTGTTCAGTAGTAAAGTCTCCCTCTCTAAAGGATATAGGTAGATACATAGACTGGTCACTCTTCATGGACACACAGCTGGGAACAGGGGAGGCTGGTGTCTCCTGCTTGATTGGTCTTCAACACAACAGAGACAAACATTACATCTCTCATCTACTCTGATCTCAGATGGGAAACATAAGAAGAGCTCTGGATCAGACAGACAGACAGACAGACAGACAGACAGACAGACAGACAGACAGACAGACAGACAGACAGACAGACAGACAGACAGACAGACAGACAGACAGACAGACAGACAGACAGACAGACAGACAGACAGAGCTCAGATGGGGAAACATAAGAAGAGCTCTGGATCAGACAGACAGACAGACAGACAGACAGACAGACAGACAGACAGACAGACAGACAGACAGACAGACAGACAGACAGACAGACAGACAGACAGACAGACAGACAGACAGACAGACAGACAGACAGACAGACAGACAGACAGACAGACAGACAGACAGACAGAGCTCAGATGGGGAAACATAAGAAGAGTTTAATTCCAAAACGCTCCATTTTCATTTTCAGAAATGTTGGTAAATTAGCTTTTATTGTTTAAAGAAATGATTAAAGAGATTGGTGTGTTTTTTCACTATCTAATCATGACATGTTCAATGACAGACATGTATTTGTTTAAAATCTATCACTTAATGATTTCATTTCAGAGAGACAAATAATAATATTTGTTTACAAAATGCTATATATCTGCCTCACTCTCAACTGTGACCGACCGTTTCAATTCGGTCATATGTAGCAACATTTGAAATGGTGTTTTTTACGTTGGATAAAAGTAGAGACTCAGAGCTAGAAAATGGTATATCAGACACTACAGTTGAGGAACAATGGGAAAGTAATTCTGCTTTCAAAGTTGATCAACTTGTAACATCACTTTTGAGAAAATGTCCTTTGAATATTTTGGTACCTACTGGAGAGCTCTTCTTTGTCTACAGGGCTGTTGCTTTGGCAGATAATGTCACCCATCTAAATAAATAGTTTTATATATATAATTAACTAAATGTATGGTGTTTTTGTTTTATGGTCATTTTAATTGTTTGTTATGCTATAAACATTTTATTTTATTATAAGTGGTAAAAGGAACTAGAAAATGTTATATTTTGCAATTCTGAGTAATTTCTACTTTAGTAAAGAATTACATATTATTCAGTACTACTGCAGTTGCTACATAATTCCAATAGATGGCAGCATAAGACCACAAATGACATTTCAGAAGATTAGATTAGTTTTCTCCCTGGATACACCACCACTCCCCCTCACAGGAAAACTCCTGTGAGCTTCTTTCTGTCCCTTTCCACACTGCTAACACAAGAGGAAGGACTGAAAAAGCATTTAACAGATTACTGTGAAGTAATATAATGATGATTCATGTTTATTATTACCTGTTTTTATGCTCATCTTTTGAAATTATACTTCATTAATATAACGATTATCAACAAGTCTGAACATTAATTTAGTCACCTCTAGTTGAGAAAAATGTATTTTCCAGGTACATTAATTGTCAAATTCATCAACCAGCATCGAGCCGCTCTGTCTTCTCTCTCTAGTAGTCAACTCAGCCCCAGTAAAAAGCTGGTGTCGTCGCTCTGTCTTCTCTCTCTAGTAGTCAACTCAGCCCCGGTAAAAAGCTGGTGTCGTCACTCTGCCTTCTCTCTCTAGTAGTCAACTCAGCCCCGGTAAAAAGCTAGTGTCGTCACTCTGCCTTCTCCAGGGGCATGTTGAGGGGAATTTACTAACCGGGAGGGTTGAATTATGTAATTTATTGGCGGGCTGGATGATGCACTCTTGTCTTTTCTATTCCGAGGTTGTTTACTCGCAATATAAGATATTAACATTACTTTTTATAATGCATGTATACTGAGGTTGAGGTTCTGACTAGTGATAATTTACCCGGGGTTCAATACCTGCTATAGTCACTATTATTTTGCTCTCCCAAAAGCAACACAGCCCTAAAACGAGATATATAGCTAACTAAAGTTATGTTAATGAGTGACCATTTTAGAAAATCCTGGGACATATAGTCTGTGGTTGCATGCTATTTTATGTCAATCATATTGCTGCTTGTAGCCTATAACTGATGCTTCGTGGTCTTATGCTGCCATCTATTGGAAATATTTAGCAATTAAAAGTTATTAATGCACATTCAGACGTTGGTGAGGCAGCTGAGAATTAAAAAAAATAATGGAATGTGTCCAGCCTACTTGAGGCGCCCCGAAAATAATATTCAAAAGATTGGTCCTTGGATACAGAGGGGTTAAACACTAATGTTACCATCCATCTAGTGAAGAGAGGAGAACCGGACAGAGGTAGCCAGCATCCGTCAACGAGAGAGGGAGGATAGGATAACTAGGATGCTGCTGGTAGTGTAGCGAGCTAGCTTACCCAGCTGTACCGACTAGCTAGGATAACTAGGATGCTGATGGTAGAGTAGCTAGCTAGCTTACCTAGCTGTACCGACTAGCTAGGATAACTAGGATGCTGCTGGTAGAGTAGCTAGCTAGCTTACCCAGCTGTACCGACAAGCTAGGATAACTAGGATGCTGCTGGTAGAGTAGCTAGCTAGCTAGCTTACCCAGCTGTACCAACTAGTTAGGATAACTAGGATGCTGCTGGTAGGGTAGCTAGCTAGCTAGCTTACCCAGCTGTACCGACTAGCTTGGATAACTAGGATGCTGCTGGTAGAGATGCTAGCTAGCTTACCTAGCTGTACCGACTAGCTAGGATAACTAGGATGCTGCTGGTAGAGTAGCTAGCTAGCTTACCTAGCTGTACCGACTAGCTAGGATAACTAGGATGCTGCTGGTATAGTAGCTAGCTAGCTTACCTAGCTGTACCGACTAGCTAGGATAACTAGGATGCTGCTGGTAGAGTAGCTAGCTAGCTTACCTAGCTGTACCGACTAGCTAGGATAACTAGGATGCTGCTGGTAGAGTAGCTAGCTAGCTTACCTAGCTGTACCGACTAGCTTGGCTAGCTAGCAGGACTTTCGTCTGTCGTTTGTCTCGATGATGATGACGAATCCGGTGAACCACAAAATGAAACAAGGATATAGAGTGAAAAGGATCTGGCTACACTCATACTGTCCCTGACCATAAAGCAAAAAGCTAATTGAACAATAAAGTTTGGTGTTTCAACACTGTAACAAACTCCATCGTTATTCCCCAAAATTTACCTCAGTCCACTCTGCGCGTAACTGGACAATATGCTTGGTGCCACACCGGACGCGGACGCGGACAGTTCTGTACGGAAACGCGGACAGTTCGAGAACGCGGACATGAGCAGTACCATACAATCAACTAAACCCAGTCTTTAACCTCTTACATCTAGACGTTCCGCTAGCGGAACACCTGCTCCAATATCCAATGATAGGCGTGGCGCGAATTAAAATCCCTCAAAAATACAAAAACTTCAATTTTTCAAACATATGACTATTTCACAGCATTTTAAAGACAAGACTCTCCTTTATCTAACCACACTGTCCGATTTCAAAAAGGCATTACAAAGAAAGCAAAACATTAGATTATGTCAGCAGAGTACCCAGCCAGAAATAATCAGACACCCATTTTTCAAGCTAGCATATAATGTCACAAAAACCCAGAAGACAGCTAAATGCAGCACTAACCTTTGATCTTCATCAGATGACACACCTAGGACATTATGTTATACAATACATGCATGTTTTGTTCAATCAAGTTCATATTTATATCAAAAAACAGCTTTTTACATTATCATGTGACGTTCAGAACTAGCATACCCCCCGCAAACTTCCGGGGAATTTACTAACAATTTACTAAATTACTCACGATAAACGTTCACAAAAAGCAGAACAATTATTTTAAGAATTATAGATACAGAACTCCTCTATGCACTCTATATCCGATTTTAAAATAGCTTTTTGGTGAAAGCACATTTTGCAATATTCTAAGTACATAGCCCAGCCATCACGGGATAGCTATTTAGACACCCGGCAAGTTTAGCCTTCACCAAAATCAGATTTACTATAACAAAAATGTTATTACCTTTGTTGTCTTCGTCAGAATGCACTCCCAGGACTGCTACTTCAATAACAAATGTTGGTTTGGTCCAAAATAATCCATCGTTATATCCGAATAGCGGCGTTTTGTTCGTGCGTTCCAGAAACTATCCAAAATGGTAAATCAGGGTCGTGCGCATCCATGAATCCAACTACCCACGAAACACAAAGACAAACACACCCTACTATATAGGACCCCCGATCAAAGGCAACTCAACACACCTGCCTTCAATTGAGAGTCCAACTCCAATTAACTAGACATAGAAACACAGACATAGACCAGTGACAAACCCCATAAACATACATCAACTCCCCTCTGCCACGTCCTGACCAAACTACAATAACCAAATATACTCTATACTGGTCAGGACGTGACACCGGGCCGGGCGCTGGAAAAAACGTGAGGAATTGATCTGACCACTGGAGGTCTGCTGGGTTCACATCCTCTAAACATTCACCTTTCATTGATCAGAACTCTAGAGGTTCTTCTTCACTGAACCCCAAAATATATATAACTTTTAGTAATTCCATATATTAAGGAAGTGAGAGAAGCCTTTTTGGTTCTATAAGGAACCTTCTTTTCTAAGAGTGTAAAATTAACACGTTTTTCTTTTGATTATTTAATTATCTACATCATGTTATTTCAAGATATCCCTTTGGAGCGCAACATCACGTTGTTAAAACATAATCCTAAATTGGGCGTGGCTATAAATTGGGAAATTTAAAGCATCTCGGGCGTAATATGTGTTCGATGGAAATGAACATTGTATTCAATGTTGTAGGCAACATTATTGGCAAGGGACTTGATGCCTACTATGCTAAAGCTATTTAGAGTTGTTAAACGGGTGTGAGGAGTGTGTTGATATAACAGTTATATTGTCAACATTTTTATTGTAACAACGATCAGAATTGGTAAAAAAAAATATGCATTCCATAATATTGGGCAATAATTAAGAGTAGACAAAGTGGTCGTGTCATGTGAAAATTCTATCAAATGTCTTACATTGCAACGAGTACAGTCAGGGTGCCGTGGAGCCCCTGCAGTACCTCCACAGACCCCGGATTGAGAACCCCTGATTTAGCAGATGCTCTTATCCAGAGAGATTTACAGTAACTGCATTCATCTTAATATTTATTTTGGGAATAAACGTAAAAAATTCTTCATAAAAGGATATGAACTATGACCTGTCCAACAGACATGATACCTTGTAGTGCTGCTGATCCAGTTTCTACTGGTCTGACTGAGGATATGAACTCTGACCTGTTCACCAGACGTGATACCTTGTAGTGCTGCTGATCCAGTTTCTACTGGTCTGACTGAGGATATGAACTCTGACCTGTCCACCAGACGTGATACCTTGTAGTGCTGCTGATCCAGTTTCTACTGGTCTGACTGAGGATATGAACTCTGACCTGTCCACCAGACGTGATACCTTGTAGTGCTGCTGATCCAGTTTCTGCTGGTCTGACTGAGAATATGAACTCTGACCTGTCCACCAGACATGATACCTTGTAGTGCTGCTGATCCAGTTTCTACTGGTCTGACTGAGGATATGAACTCTGACCTGACCATCAGACGTGATACCTTGTATTGCTGCTGATCCAGTTTCTACTGGTCTGACTGAGGATATGAACTCTGACCTGTTCACCAGACGTGATACCTTGTAGTGCTGCTGATCCAGTTTCTGCTGGTCTGACTGAGGATATGAACTCTGACCTGTCCACCAGACGTGATACCTTGTCCCGAAACTGTAGTTTCAATCCCCTCCCTCCCTCCCCTCCCTCCCTCGCACCCTCCCTCCCTCCCTCCCTCCCTCCCTCCCTCCCTCCCTCCCTCCCTCTCTCTCTCCCTCCCTCCCAATCCATCCCTCTTTCTCCCTCCCTCAACCTCTGAATGCTCAACTATGAAAAGCAACCTCACATTTACTCCTGAGGTGCTGACCTGTTGCAACCTCTATAACCACTGTGATTATTATTCCACCCTGCTGGTCATCTAGGAACATTTGAACATCTTGAAGAACGATCTGGCCTTAATGGCCATAATCTCCACCCGGAACAGCCAGAAGAGGACTGGCCCCCACTCATAGCCTGGTTCCTCTCTACCCAGCACAGCCAGAAGAGGACTGGCCCCCACTCATAGCCTGGTTCCTCTCTACCCAGCACAGCCAGAAGAGGACTGGCCACCCCTCATAGCCTGGTTCCTCTCTACCCAGCACAGCCAGAAGAGGACTGGCCCCCACTCATAGCCTGGTTCCTCTCTACCCAGCACAGCCAGAAGAGGACTGGCCACCCCTCATAGCCTGGTTCCTCTCTACCCAGCACAGCCAGAAGTGGACTGGCCCCCACTCATAGCCTGGTTCCTCTCTACCCAGCACAGCCAGAAGAGGACTGGCCACCCCTCATAGCCTGGTTCCTCTCTACCCAGCACAGCCAGAAGAGGACTGGCCACCCCTCATAGCCTGGTTCCTCTCTACCCAGCACAGCCAGAAGAGGACTGGCCCCCACTCATAGCCTGGTTCCTCTCCACCCGGCACAGCCAGAAGAGGACTGGCCACCCCTCATAGCCTGGTTCCTCTCTACCCGGCACAGCCAGAAGAGGACTGGCCACCCCTCATAGCCTGGTTCCTCTCTACCCAGCACAGCCAGAAGAGGACTGGCCACCCCTCATAGCCTGGTTCCTCTCTACCCAGCACAGCCAGAAGAGGACTGGCCACCCCTCATAGCCTGGTTCCTCTCTACCCAGCACAGCCAGAAGAGGACTGGACACCCCTCATAGCCTGGTTCCTCTCTACCCAGCACAGCCAGAAGAGGACTGGCCACCTCTCATAGCCTGGTTCCTCTCTACCCAGCACAGCCAGAAGAGGACTGGCCACCCCTCATAGCCTGGTTCCTCTCTACCCAGCACAGCCAGAAGAGGACTGGCCACCCCAATGACGTGTTTCTGCCAATGAGCTTCAAATCAAATCAAATTGTATTTGATAAAAAATAAAATAATAATAATAACAATAAAATAACGATAACGAGACTATAAGGAGTACCAGTACTGAGTCAATGTGCAGGGGTACCAGGTAGTTGAGGTAATAATGAGACTATAAGGAGTACCAGTACTGAGTCAATGTGCAGGGGTACCAGGTAGTTGAGGTAATAATGAGACTATAAGGAGTACCAGTACTGAGTCAATGTGCAGGGGTACCAGGTAGTTGAGGTAATAATGAGACTATAAGGAGTACCAGTACTGAGTCAATGTGCAGGGGTACCAGGTAGTTGAGGTAATAATGAGACTATAAGGAGTACCAGTACTGAGTCAATGTGCAGGGGTACCAGGTAGTTGAGGTAATAATGAGGCTATAAGGATTACCAGTACTGAGTCAATGTGCAGGGGTACCAGGTAGTTGAGGTAATAATGAGACTATAAGGAGTACCAGTACTGAGTCAATGTGCAGGGGTACCAGGTAGTTGAGGTAATAATGAGACTATAAGGAGTACCAGTACTGAGTCAATGTGCAGGGGTACCAGGTAGTTGAGGTAATAATGAGACTATAAGGAGTACCAGTACTGAGTCAATGTGCAGGGGTACCAGGTAGTTGAGGTAATAATGAGACTATAAGGAGTACCAGTACTGAGTCAATGTGCAGGGGTACCAGGTAGTTGAGGTAATAATGAGACTATAAGGAGTACCAGTACTGAGTCAATGTGCAGGGGTACCAGGTAGTTGAGGTAATAATGAGGCTATAAGGAGTACCCATACTGAGTCAATGTGCAGGGGTACCAGGTAGTTGAGGTAATAATGAGACTATAAGGAGTACCAGTACTGAGTCAATGTGCAGGGGTACCAGGTAGTTGAGGTAATAATGAGACTATAAGGATTACCAGTACTGAGTCAATGTGCAGGGGTACCAGGTAGTTGAGATAATAATGAGACTATAAGGATTACCAGTACTGAGTCAATGTGCAGGGGTACCAGGTAGTTGAGGTAATAATGAGACTATAAGGAGTACCAGTACTGAGTCAATGTGCAGGGGTACCAGGTAGTTGAGGTAATAATGAGACTATAAGGAGTACCAGTACTGAGTCAATGTGCAGGGGTACCAGGTAGTTGAGGTATTAATGAGACTATAAGGAGTACCAGTACTGAGTCAATGTGCAGGGGTACCAGGTAGTTGAGGTAATAATGAGACTATAAGGAGTACCAGTACTGAGTCAATGTGCAGGGGTACCAGGTAGTTGAGGTAATAATGAGACTATAAGGAGTACCAGTACTGAGTCAATATGCAGGGGTACCAGGTAGTTGAGGTAATAATGAGACTATAAGGAGTACCAGTACTGAGTCAATGTGCAGGGTACCAGGTAGTTGAGGTAATAATGAGACTATAAGGAGTACCAGTACTGAGTCAATGTGCAGGGGTACCAGGTAGTTGAGGTAATAACGAGACTATAAGGAGTACCCATACTGAGTCAATGTGCAGGGGTACCAGGTAGTTGAGGTAATAATGAGACTATAAGGAGTACCAGTACTGAGTCAATGTGCAGGGGTACCAGGTAGTTGAGGTAATAATGAGGCTATAAGGAGTACCAGTACTGAGTCAATGTGCAGGGTACCAGGTAGTTGAGGTAATAATGAGACTATAAGGAGTACCAGTACTGAGTCAATGTGCAGGGTACCAGGTAGTTGAGGTAATAATGAGACTATAAGGAGTACCCATACTGAGTCAATGTGCAGGGGTACCAGGTAGTTGAGGTAATAATGAGACTATAAGGAGTACCAGTACTGAGTCAATGTGCAGGGGTACCAGGTAGTTGAGGTAATAATGAGGCTATAAGGAGTACCAGTACTGAGTCAATGTGCAGGGGTACCAGGTAGTTGAGGTAATAATGAGACTATAAGGAGTACCAGTACTGAGTCAATGTGCAGGGGTACCAGGTAGTTGAGGTAATAATGAGACTATAAGGAGTACCAGTACTGAGTCAATGTGCAGGGGTACCAGGTAGTTGAGGTAATAATGAGACTATAAGGAGTACCAGTACTGAGTCAATGTGCAGGGGTACCAGGTAGATGAGGTAATAATGAGACTATAAGGAGTACCAGTACTGAGTCAATGTGCAGGGGTACCAGGTAGTTGAGGTAATAATGAGGCTATAAGGAGTACCAGTACTGAGTCAATGTCCAGGGGTACCAGGTAGTTGAGGTAATAATGAGACTATAAGGAGTACCAGTACTGAGTCAATGTGCAGGGGTACCAGGTAGTTGAGGTAATAATGAGACTATAAGGAGTACCAGTACTGAGTCAATGTGCAGGGGTACCAGGTAGTTGAGGTAATAATGAGACTATAAGGAGTACCAGTACTGAGTCAATGTGCAGGTGTACCAGGTAGTTGAGGTAATAATGAGACTATAAGGAGTACCAGTACTGAGTCAATGTGCAGGGGTACCAGGTAGTTGAGGTAATAATGAGACTATAAGGAGTACCAGTACTGAGTCAATGTGCAGGGTACCAGGTAGTTGAGGTAATAATGAGACTATAAGGAGTACCAGTACTGAGTCAATGTGCAGGGGTAC
>NW_027675387.1:1590000-1727500 GCF_965601325.2 Salmo salar
GAGACCATCAGGTCATCATCAATATAAAGGATATTATCTAAACATTTCCTACAGAGACCATCAGGTCATCATCAATATAAAGGATATTATCTAAACATTTCCTACAGAGACCATCAGGTCGTTCAGCAATATAAAGGATCATATCTCAAGCCTGCTCTCTCTATTGAATGTTTGACGACTTAACTTCATAATAATTAGCCTAGACTTACCAGAGTCTGTCTGTCTTTCCTTCAAATCAACACATTTATCCGACTTCTAATTGTACTGAGAAATATGTGCCACAGTTTCTACAGCCATTTTGTAACTGCGTGGGCTACAAACTTATTTATAATTTAATGTGAGGAAATCACATATTTTCTGACGCTCTTGCAGAGGAAGTAGTCTATATTACAAACTTCAAAATCCTTTTTATATTAATCTCAAATACACTACAAGTTTTAAATTCCCTACATTGCAGGAAAGTTCTCATGCAAAAGGTTATACAATTCAGATCCTGTACAGGGTTTGTCTTTGGTTTCGGGAAGGCTGAAAGATAACATTGAAATCCCCCCAAGTATTGCAAACAGGATGTTAACTTAGTCACAAGGTTGCGCCAACTACAGTAGTGTTGCAAAATCCTTTACACCCCACTCTTCCCCATCAGTCTTAAGAACAAAACATGTGGTTTAATGTAGATACATTTAGATACAACAGAAACAATATGTGGTATTCTCAACTTCTCTTTTAACAGAACAGAGACATTTCAGAGAAAAGGCTGGTGGTAAGTGTTATAGGAGGACGGGTTCATTTTTATGGCTGAAATGGAATAAATAAATGAATTCCATTTATTCCATTCCAGTCTTTACACTGAGCCTGTCCTCATAATGCTCCTCCACCAGCCTCCTCTGGTTTGTATGTGAAAGTATGCAGGTATTCATGTTGTTGTGGAGACAAATTATATTTAAACAAAATACTTTTAAAAGGTACAATGCAGCCGTAAAAATAAAATAAAATCAGATGTGAAAATGGTGCATTTCTAAGTTTTGTAGAAAAAATATGAAGTTAAAAAGTTCTACCTGATGACATCATCAAAAGTTGAATCATTTTAAAAGCAGTGATTTTTCAAACACAATTAGATTGTCAGTGGTGTGGGGAGCAATAAAATGCCCTCTACTGGGCTAGAAACTCATTGCAGGTTTTGAAAATCACCGTTTTTAAAGAGTTTTTTTCTCATTTTTTTAAACTACAGATCATAGAAATGTGAAAGGTGCTGTTTTCAGAAATATAGATACTGTTTTGGTGCTGGAGAGGATGAATATGAGGTTGAAAAGTGCAGGACTTGCCTTTTAACACTAGAATCAGTCCTGCTCCCTGACTTTTAACACTAGAATCAGACCTGCTCCCTGACTTTTAACACTAGAATCAGTCCTGCTCCCTGACTTTTAACACTAGAATCAGACCTGCTCCCTGACTTTTAACACTAGAATCAGTCCTGCTCCCTGACTTTTAACACTAGAATCAGACCTGCTCCCTGACTTTTAACACTAGAATCAGTCCTGCTCCCTGACTTTTAACACTAGAATCAGACCTGCTCCCTGACTTTTAACACTAGAATCAGACCTGCTCCCTGACTTTTAACACTAGAATCAGACCTGCTCCCTGACTTTTAACACTAGAATCAGTCCTGCTCCCTGACTTTTAACACTAGAATCAGACCTGCTCCCTGACTTTTAACACTAGAATCAGACCTGCTCCCTGACTTTTAACACTAGAATCAGTCCTGCTCCCTGACTTTTAACACTAGAATCAGTCCTGCTCCCTGACTTTTAACACTAGAATCAGTCCTGCTCCCTGACTTTTAACACTAGAATCAGTCCTGCTCCCTGACTTTTAACACTAGAATCAGACCTGCTCCCTGACTTTTAACACTAGAATCAGTCCTGCTCCCTGACTTTAACACTAGAATCAGACCTGCTCCCTGACTTTTAACACTAGAATCAGTCCTGCTCCCTGACTTTTAACACTAGAATCAGTCCTGCTCCCTGACTTTTAACACTAGAATCAGTCCTGCTCCCTGACTTTTAACACTAGAATCAGTCCTGCTCCCTGACTTTTAACACTAGAATCAGTCCTGCTGTCACAGGATCCAACGAAAGTGGCGCCCCTCCTCGGTCGGGCGGCGCTCGGCCTATTAGCTGCCACCGATCGTGGTTTCTGTGTCTTTTAGTTTTGTCTGTCTGTTCCGCACCTGTTTTGTGTCTGTCATTAGTGGGGGCTTATTTAGTGTGTGTTTTCAGTTGGGGTTTTGTGCGGGATTGTTGATTGTCCACTCAGGACGGTGGTCCGTGTTTTATTACGGGTTTGTTTCTGACAGTTTCACGAAGAGAGGATTTACCGGGCTGTGCCCCGTGCCTTTTTGTGCCGCTCATATATATATTTTGTTCGCAATATTGGGATACCTGCCGCCTCTACACTCTAACCACTAGGCTACCTGCCGTCCTTCCACTCTAACCACTAGGCTACCTGCCGTCCTTCCACTCTAACCACTAGGCTACCTGCCGTCCCTCCACTCTAACCACTAGGCTACCTGCCACCCCTCCACTCTAACCACTAGGCTACCTGCCGCCCCTCCACTCTAACCACTAGGCTACCTGCCGTCCCTCCACTCTAACCACTAGACTACCTGCCGCCTCTACACTCTAACCACTAGGCTACCTGCCGCCCCTCCACTCTAACCACTAGGCTACCTGCCCCCCCTACACTCTAACCACTAGGCTACCTGCCCCCCCTCCACTCTAACCACTAGACTACCTGCCACCCCTCCACTCTAACCACTAGGCTACCTGCCGCCCCTCCACTCTAACCACTAGGCTACCTGCCGTCCCTCCACTCTAACCACTAGGCTACCTGCCGCCTCTACACTCTAACCACTAGGCTACCTGCCGCCTCTACACTCTAACCACTAGGCTACCTGCCGCCCCTCCACTCTAACCACTAGGCTACCTGCCGCCCCTCCACTCTAACCACTAGGCTACCTGCCGTCCCTCCACTCTAACCACTAGGCTACCTGCCGCCTCTACACTCTAACCACTAGGCTACCTGCCGCCTCTACACTCTAACCACTAGGCTACCTGCCGCCTCTACACTCTAACCACTAGGCTACCTGCCGCCTCTACACTCTAACCACTAGGCTACCTGCCGCCTCTACACTCTAACCACTAGGCTACCTGCCGCCTCTACACTCTAACCACTAGGCTACCTGCCGCCCCTCCACTCTAACCACTAGGCTACCTGCCGCCCCCAAATGAGGCCTAACTGAATGATAAGAAGGATGAAGGGGTTGATGTAATGTAGAAAGACAATAGTGTAATGATGAGTTTGTGTTCTGCCTATTTATCAGCAGCAAATCATTTGACCACACCCCCTTGTGGGTTAATAATATTCTCTTTTATGTTTTACTTTCCACAAATAAACTGTTGTGGGTCTGTTTTATTGACTGTAACTCGAACACTAATCACATGTATTGTAAGGAAATGAACACATGCTATGAGTTACAGTAGGCCTTTAGAGTGATGTAAAACATGTCCTGGACTCTGTCCAAGTTAATGAGCGGGAAACAAATGATAATAGTCAACCTTCACAGCCGGCCCATCGACACTACTCCTAAACTACACCAAAACTAATTTCACACATGATAAGAGTTATCCTGATCAGCTGGCCCATCGACACTACTCCTAAACTATACCACAACTAATTTCACACATGATAATAGTCAACCTTCACAGCCGGCCCATCGACACTACTCCTAAACTACACCAAAACTAATATCACACATGATAAGAGTTATCCTGATCAGCTGGCCCATCGACACTACTCCTAAACTATACCACAACTAATTTCACACATGATAAGAGTTATCCTGATCAGCTGGCCCATCGACACTACTCCTAAACTGTACCAAAACTAATTTCACACATGATAAGAGTTATCCTGATCAGCTGGCCCATCGACACTACTCCTAAACTGTACCAAAACTAATTTCACACATGATAAGAGTTATCCTGATCAGCTGGCCCATCGACACTACTCCTAAACTATACCAAAACTAATTTCACACATGATAAGAGTTATCCTGATCAGCTGGCCCATCGACACTACTCCTAAACTGTACCAAAACTAATTTCACACATGAAAATAGTTAGCCTGTAGACAAGGTTACGTTTACAATAATCTGATGAGTGACAATATTAGGCCTATCAGTTGTAATATTGAACATGAAGAGATGTGAGCATCTTGTAATTGACAGATGCAGTGAAAGGAGCATCTCTTTATCAAATCCTCCTTCAGAGTCACATGCAGGTAAAACATTGTGTTTCTATATAATACTGTATCTGAAAGAGCAGATTCTGCAGGTAACACATTGTGATTTCTATATAATACTGTATCTGAAAGAGCAGATTCTGCAGGTTAAACATTGTGTTTCTATATAGTACTGTATCTGAAAGAGCAGATTCTGCAGGTAACACATTGTGTTTCTATATAATACTGTATCTGAAAGAGCAGATTCTGCAGTTTTCTTGACACTTACCTTTATCAAATAACTCTCAACATTCAAGAGGTGCAGCTTTATTTCCAAAGTTCAATTTTTCTTCAACAATATCCGTGTTGTCCATGTTTTAATCACAGCAGCAGCATTGATCTGGCAACTAAGCAAAAACTATTAACATAATCAAATTAAAATCTGCTATTCTGTCGTCAATGGATGAACGGCCAATAGAAACCAGATAGAAACTGATAGTGGTGCATGTGACCTCAGTTCTGGTTAGCTGCAGATGTCCAAACCAACTTGCTCAAGGTCTTTCCATGTCTGGGGAAAGATGAAACCAGGCCAGCGGGTGACTGTCTGAGACTGTCTGAGACTGTGGTTTTGAGTCACGTGGAGCCTTACATGTACAAAGGCAGAATTGTGACCATGGACAGCTTCTTCACATCAATTCCCTGTCAGACAAGTTGATTGCAAAGAAGACTAGCCTGCTATGAACAGTGAACACACAAAGTTGACTAGCCTAGCCAGGTCATTATAGTATATACAGTATCTCTACCATATACAGACACCAACTACTATCCCCTTCTATTATGTTACTTTCACATTAGATGGCAAGACTCTGTAAATGGTACTAATACGGTACTTGCTGCTGGACTGTTGCAGTGTTCTACAATGTGCTCGACATGGCTGCTATCAACACGTGTTGTACAAGCAATGCCTTGTCAAGACAGTCAGCAGGAGAGATTTCATGATGGATCTGGCATGTGAGCTTTGTGAGAACCACATGAACGCAGAGAAAGAAGCTACAGTCACCAAGCAGGAAGCAGGTCCTGCTCTCTCTCTTCCCCCAGGCACCACATCTGCCTCGGGGGAGAAAGAAGCTACATTCACCAAGCAGGAAGCAGGTCCTGCTCTCCCTTTTCCCCCAGGCACCACATCTCCCTCGGGGGAGAAAGAAGCTACAGTCACCAAGCAGGCAGCAGGTCTTGCTCTCCCTTTTCCCCCAGGCACCACATCTCCCTTGGGGGAGAAAGAAGCTACAGTCACCAAGCAGGAAGCAGGTCCTGTTCTCCCTTTTCCCCCAGGCACCACATCTCCCTCGGGGGAGAAAGAAGCTACAGTCACCAAGCAGGAAGCAGGTCCTGTTCTCCCTCTTCCCCCAGGCACCACATCTCCCTCGGGGGAGAAAGAAGCTACAGTCACCAAGCAGGAAGCAGGTCCTGCTCTCCCTTTTCCCCCAGGCACCACATCTCCCTCGGGGGAGAAAGAAGCTACAGTCACCAAGCAGGAAGCAGGTCCTGTTCTCCCTCTTCCCCCAGGCACCACATCTCCCTCGGGGGAGAAAGAAGCTACAGTCACCAAGCAGGAAGCAGGTCCTGCTCTCCCTTTTCCCCCAGGCACCACATCTCCCTCGGGGGAGAAAGAAGCTACAGTCACCAAGCAGGCAGCAGGTCCTGTTCTCCCTCTTCCCCAAGCACCACATCTCCCTCGGGGGAGAAAGAAGCTACAGTCACCAAGCAGGAAGCAGGTCCTGCTCTCCCTTTTCCCCCAGGCACCACATCTCCCTCGGGGGAGAAAGAAGCTACAGTCACCAAGCAGGCAGCAGACCCTGCTCTCCCTTTTCCCCCAGGCACCACATCTCCCTCGGGGGAGAAAGAAGCTACAGTCACCAAGCAGGAAGCAGGTCCTGTTCTCCCTTTCCCCCAGGCACCACATCTCCCTCGGGGGAGAAAGAAGCTACAGTCACCAAGCAGGAAGCAGGTCCTGTTCTCCCTTTTCCCCCAGGCACCACATCTCCCTCGGGGGAGAAAGAAGCTACAGTCACCAAGCAGGAAGCAGGTCCTGTTCTCCCTTTTCCCCCAGGCACCACATCTCCCTCGGGGGAGAAAGAAGCTACAGTCACCAAGCAGGAAGCAGGTCCTGCTCTCCCTCTTCCCCCAGGCACCACATCTCCCTCGGGGGAGAAAGAAGCTACAGTCACCAAGCAGGAAGCAGGTCCTGTTCTCCCTTTTCCCCCAGGCACCACAGTTCCCACATGGGAAAAATAAGTCAAAATGTCAAGTTGGCAGGAAACAAGGCCCATGAAAACTGTTGCAGTGCAACTGATTTGTTTGTGGGGCTTGCTCACACAAATCCCCGAAGCTGACTGTGGACCCGAAACGTATAGAGAAGACGTGATTGATTCATGTGTAAAGGCACAATACAGTGTCTGATTCAATCAACAAATGACTGTTTTTATATCTTGTCATGAATATCTTTACACAAATATTTCTTTATGCAATTAATCCTTTACAATTGTTCATGCACTGGTGTTTTTGTTCAGGGACACAGCAAATAAATTCACCTGTCTGGTTATAGTATTATTATTGTTAGTTTCTGTTAGAAGCTGTAACTGGACTTTATTAATGACTATAACTCTATTACTAATCACCTGGCTGGTTATAGTATTATTATTATTATCTGTTAGTTTCTGTTAGAAGCTGTAACTGGACTTTATTAATGACTATAACTCTATTACTAATCACCTGGCTGGTTATAGTATTATTATTGTTAGTTTCTGTTAGAAGCTGTAACTAGACTTTATTAATGACTATAACTCTATTACTAATCACCTGGCTGGTTATAGTATTATTATTATTATTATTGTTAGTTTCTGTTAGAAACTGTAACTGGACTTTATTAATGACTATAACTCTATTACTAATCACCTGGCTGGTTATAGTATTATTATTATTATCTGTTAGTTTCTGTTAGAAACTGTAACTGGACTTTATTAATGACTATAACTCTATTACCAATCACCTGGCTGGTTATAGTATTATTATTATTATTATCTGTTAGTTTCTGTTAGAAACTGTAACTGGACTTTATTAATGACTATAACTCTATTACTAATCACCTGGCTGGTTATAGTATTATTATTATTATTATTATCTGTTAGTTTCTGTTAGAAACTGTAACTGGACTTTATTAATGACTATAACTCTATTACTAATCACCTGGCTGGTTATAGTATTATTATTATTATTATCTGTTAGTTTCTGTTAGAAACTGTAACTGGACTTTATTAATGACTAGAACTCTATTACTAATCACCTGGCTGGTTATAGTATTATTATTATTATTATTATCTGTTAGTTTCTGTTAGTAGCTGTAACTGGACTTTATTAATGACTATAACTCTATTACTAATCACCTGTCTGGTTATAGTATTATTATTGTTAGTTTCTGTTAGAAGCTGTAACTAGACTTTATTAATGGCTATAACTCTATTACTAATCACCTGGCTGGTTATAGTATTATTATTGTTAGTTTCTGTTAGAAGCTGTAACTAGACTTTATTAATGACTATAACTCTATTACTAATCACCTGGCTGGTTATAGTATTATTATTATTATTATCTGTTAGTTTCTGTTAGAAGCTGTAACTAGACTTTATTAATGACTATAACTCTATTACTAATCACCTGGCTGGTTATAGTATTATTATTATTATTATTATCTGTTAGTTTCTGTTAGAAGCTGTAACTGGACTTTATTAATGACTATAACTCTATTACTAATCACCTGGCTGGTTATAGTATTATTATTATTATTATCTGTTAGTTTCTGTTAGAAACTGTAACTGGACTTTATTAATGACTATAACTCTATTACTAATCACCTGGCTGGTTATAGTATTATTATTATTATCTGTTAGTTTCTGTTAGAAGCTGTAACTGGACTTTATTAATGACTATAACTCTATTACTAATCACCTGGCTGGTTATAGTATTAGTATTATTATTATCTGTTAGTTTCTGTTAGAAGCTGTAACTGGACTTTATTAATGACTATAACTCTATTACTAATCACCTGGCTGGTTATAGTATTATTATTATTATTATCTGTTAGTTTCTGTTAGAAGCTGTAACTGGACTTTATTAATGACTATAACTCTATTACTAATCACCTGGCTGGTTATAGTATTATTATTATTATCTGTTAGTTTCTGTTAGAAGCTGTAACTGGACTTTATTAATGACTATAACTCTATTACTAATCACCTGGCTGGTTATAGTATTATTATTATTATCTGTTAGTTTCTGTTAGAAGCTGTAACTGGACTTTATTAATGACTATAACTCTATTACTAATCACCTGGCTGGTTATAGTATTAGTATTATTATTGTTAGTTTCTGTTAGAAACTGTAACTGGACTTTATTAATGACTATAACTCTATTACTAATCACCTGGCTGGTTATAGTATTATTATTATTATTATCTGTTAGTTTCTGTTAGAAACTGTAACTGGACTTTATTAATGACTATAACTCTATTACTAATCACCTGGCTGGTTATAGTATTATTATTATTATTATTATCTGTTAGTTTCTGTTAGAAACTGTAACTGGACTTTATTAATGGCTATAACTCTATTACCAATCGAACCTATAAATAAAGTTGATCAAATGGATTACACTGTAGTGTTTTATTGTCAGGGAAACTAAAATAGGCTATGGGCCTACTGGTTTCTAGGACTGTAGAATTAAACAAAACATATCCTTGACTCTCTAAACAAATAACTATTGTTTTTTTATTGATATATTCCCATAATTTATTCACGGCTGTTAATCATTTACAATAGTTTATGCACTATTTATAAAGCATTTATTTATCAAGCATGTTTGCAAACCTTGCAGATTGATATGCATCTGATGCATATGCTAAAGAGAACACCCAGAAAATTCTCTAGTGGGTTCTGATATGCTGAAAGGCAATTCAATGTCACGTCCTGGCCAGTATAAGGTTAATTGGTACTGTAGTTTGGTCAGGACGTGGCAGAGGGTATTAGTTTTATGTGGTTCGGGGTGATGTGTTTGTTGAAGGGGCATTTGATTTAAGTATCCCGGGGTTTTTGGGCACTGTTTGGTTTTCATGTATTCTGTTTAGTCTAGTATGTCTGTTTCTATGTTTGGTTAATTGGGGTTGGGACTCTCAGTTGAAGGCAGGTGTTGTCTATTTGCCTTTGATTGAGAGTCCCATATATTAGGGTGTGTTTGTGTTTGTTATTTGTGGGAGATTGTTCTGCGTTTAGCCTTATGCCTTACCAGACTGTTTTTGTTGATCGCATTTCTGTTTGTTATTTTGGTGTTCATTTTGTACTTATTAAAAAGTCGAGATGAGCATACACATACCTGCTGCGTTTTGGTCCTCTTTAACCGACGACAATCGTGACATTCAAACTGATCTAGATTAGACTCCATCTTCCCCTTGTGCCCTAAACAATAGCCTACACTATTGTCCCCAGATGGTACTAGTTGGTCGGAACTTGGTCCCCAGATGGGACTTCCTGTTGATGCCAAATAAGGAGTTTCCTCTTCGGTCCCCACATTGATCACCTTCCCAGTCCCCACAATGTCATCTACCCTCATTTCAATGAATCAATTACATTTGAAGGGGTGTATTTATTATAGATTTTTTTGATGTTTTCGTCTTGTCTCCAGGTTGTCAGGAAAGTGGTGTCCCCAGAATGTGGTGTGAGAACAGGTGTCCCCAGAATGTGGTGTGAGAACAGGTGTCCCCAGAATGTGGTGTGCGAACAGGTGTCCCCAGAATGTGGTCTGAGAACAGGTGTCCCCAGAATGTGGTGTGAGAACAGGTGTCCCCAGAATGTGGTGTGAGAACAGGTGTCCCCAGTAGGTGATATAAACACGTATGCGTGTGTGTCCATTGTGTGTATCAGTGTTTGTGTCCTGTGTGTGTGTCCGCTTTGTGTGTGCTGTTGTGTGTGTCCAATTTGAGTGTGAGTGTGTGTGTGTATCAATATGTGTGTGTGTGTGTGTCCATTGTGTGTTTGTCAGTGTGTGTGTGTCCTGTGTGTCTGTCAGTGTTTGTGTGTGTCAGTGTGTGTGTGTGTGTGTGTGTGTCAGTGTGATGTGTGTGTGTGTGTGTGTCAGTGTGTGTCCAGTGTGTGAGTGTGTGTCCAGTGTGTGTGTGTCCAGTGTGTGTGTGTCCAGTGTGTGTGTGTGCTGTTGTGTGTGTGTGTGTGTGTCCAGTGTGTGTGTGTCCAATGTGAGTGTGAGTGTGTATCAATGTGTGTGTGTGTGTGTCCATTGTGTGTTTGTCAGTGTGTGTGTGTCCTGTGTGTCTGTCAGTGTTTGTGTGTGTCAGTGTGTGTGTGTGTGTGTGTGTCAGTGCGATGTGTGTGTGTGTGTGTGTGTCAGTGTGTGTAAGTGTGTGAGTGTGTGTCCAGTGTGTGAGTGTCCAGTGTGTGTGTGTGTCCAGTGTGTGTATCCAGTGTGTGTGTATGTAAAGTGTGTGTGTGTGTGTCCAGTGTGTGTGTGTCCAGTGTTTGTGTGTGTGTCCAATTGAGTATGTTTTTGTGTCCAGTGAGTGTATGTGTGTGTGTGTGTGTGTGCGCGTGTTCATTGTGTGTGTGTGTGTTTTTCCAGCCTGTCTGAGTGTGTGTGTGTGTGTTTGTCCAGTGTGTGTGTGTGTCCAGCGTGTGTGTCCAGTGTGTGTGTGTCCAGTGTGTGTGTCCATTTTGTGTTTGTCAGTGTGTGTGTCCTGTGTGTCTGTCAGTGTTTGTGTGTGTCAGTGTGTGTGTGTCTGTGTGTCAGTGCGATGTGTGTGTGTGTGTGTGTGTCAGTGTGTGTAAGTGTATGAGTGTCCAGTGTGTGTGTGTGTGTGTCTGTCCAGTGTGTGTCCAGTGGGTGTGTCCAGTGTGTGTGTGTGTGTGTCTGTCCAGTGTGTGTCCAGTGGGTGTGTCCTGTGTGTGTGTGTGTATCCAGTGTGTGTATGTAAAGTGTGTGTGTGTCCAGTTTGTGTGTGTGTGTGTGTCAAGTGTGTGTGTGTGTGTGTCCATTGTGTGTGTATGTCCAATGTGTGTGTGTGTGTGTGTGTGTGTGTGTGTGTGTGTGTGTGTGTGTGTGTGTGTGTGTGTGTGTGTGCGTGTGTGTGTCCAGTGTGTGTGTGTGTGTGCGTGTGTGTCCAGTAAGTAAGTGTTTCTGTGTGTGTGTGTGTGTGTGTGTGTGTGTGTGTGTGTGTGTGTGTGTGTGTGTGTGTGTGTGTGTGTGTGTGGGTGTGTGCGCGTGCGTGTTCACTGTGTGTGTGTGTCCAGTGTCGTGTCTTTGGCTATGCCGGATTAAGTGATATGACATGCTATTCTATAAAATAATTTTCCTGTAATTAATATCACCTAATTAGCTAATCATGTAAATGTAATTAACTAGAAAGTCGGGGCACCACGGAAGAACGTTTATAGAGCTGTTATCTTCCGAATAAACTCTTAAAATACTTAGTAATATTTTACATCGATAGTAGTCAATATTAATCGTCACCTTATTTTCAGTCTCATATGAAAGTTGCAAATTCTTGGTTATCTTCACGAACCCTGGCTAACAAGTTGAATCAGTAATACAAAATTGGGTTTAATTATTTATTTATTAACTACCAAACTAATCACACAGAATACAAATTATGTCATACAGAAAACGTCCCTGGTGGACGGAACCTGTATGATGGCTGGTTACACAAAGGAAAGGGGGTTGGGCTTGAATGAAAGAGCGGGTAGACTGAAGAACAAAGAAACAGCAGCTATGCTATCGTAAATACATTATCTTATGCATTCTAAATTACCGCCCATTTGGAAAAGGAAAATGCAATAAATATTTACTCTGAGCTGCGCTTCGGTAGATTGGTCGTAGATGCTGGCCGGGTTGGCCAACAGACCTTCCGTACTCGGAAGAATGTCTCTGGTGGTAAATTGGATACGTGGTGGTATCTTCGTCTGGTTGTTAGACTGGATCCGTCGTCCGTCCTTTCCTAGCCCACGTAAGCAGCGGCCGCTGCTAACTCAACAGCTAGGAAGTAGCACTTCTGTAGTGAATAAGCTCAAAGTTCATACCATTCGCCACCAAAGCTCACGCCGAGGTTGGCTTAGTTCTGTTCTTGACATGTGTGTCCTTCTAACGTAGAGGCTGCAGACCTCCCGTACTGGAACAACCTGGTTATCTTTTCGTCAAAGGATTATATAGTGGGAAGGGGGAGGGAGGTGTTTCATCGTTTATAACCCCTGTCTCTTCACAGGGGTGGGCCACTGATCAAGCAGGGCACTTTCCTTATGAAAACCCACATCTCTCATTCGGAAGCTAAAATTACATTTCATCTCCTAACAAACATTTTCAATATCAAACATTTCAATTGCATAACAATTCCATGTGACTCTGATAACTAGAGGGCGTATACTTTCTCAGATACAATTTATGTCGTCCTGTCATCAGTCATAATGTCTCAGATGACAACCGAACTGACATACATACTCATTACGTTCCCAAGCATATTTCCAACTGGTTTTATTAACAAAATATGTGATACCTTTCCACATTTGTTTGATGTTCCCAGACTCTTTATATTTAACAGGACAGCAGTCCTTCAGTAGGGTCAGTAAGAGAGGAAGAGAGAAAGGTATTTATGGGGGGGGGTCATAAACCTTACCCACAGGCCAACGTCATGACACTCCTAATGGTAATATCTACTGTAGGAATACCTTTCTGTATCCTAATGGTAATATCTACTGTAGGAGTACCTTTCTGTCTCCTAATGGTAATATCTACTGTAGGAGAACCTTTCTGTATCCTAATGGTAATATCTACTGTAGGAATACCTTTCTGACTCCTAATGGTAATATCTACTGTAGGAATACCTTTCTGTATCCTAATGGTAATATCTACTGTAGGAGTACCTTTCTGACTGACTCCTAATGGTAATATCTACTGTAGGAATACCTTTCTGACTCCTAATGGTAATATCTACTGTAGGAGTACCTTTCTGACTGTCTCCTAATGGTAATATCTCCTGTAGGAATACCTTTCTGTCTCCTAATGGTAATATCTACTGTAGGAATATCTTTCTGTATCCTAATGGTAATATCTACTGTATGAATACCTTTCTGTATCCTAATGGTAATATCTACTGTATCAATACCTTTCTGTCTCCTAATGGTAATATCTACTGTAGGAGTACCTTTCTGTATCCTAATGGTAATATCTACTGTAGGAATACCTTTCTGTCTCCTAATGGTAATATCTACTGTAGGAGTACCTTTCTGTATCCTAATGGTAATATCTACTGTAGGAGTACCTTTCTGTCTCCTAATGGTAATATCTACTGTAGGAATACCTTTCTGTCTCCTAATGGTAATATCTACTGTAGGAGTACCTTTCTGACTCCTAATGGTAATATCTACTGTAGGAGTACCTTTCTGTATCCTAATGGTAATATCTACTGTAGGAGTACCTTTCTGACTGACTCCTAATGGTAATATCTACTGTAGGAGTACCTTTCTGTCTCCTAATGGTAATATCTACTGTAGGAATACCTTTCTGACTGACTCCTAATGGTAATATCTACTGTAGGAATACCTTTCTGACTGACTCCTAATGGTAATATCTACTGTAGGAGTACCTTTCTGACTCCTAATGGTAATATCTAACTTCACTGACAAGTAGCTGAGTAGTTGCTCTGATATGTGTCTCCACTGGGTACCTCTCTGTTGTCCACTACAGTTGATAGAATGTTTTGAGTATCCAATCACCTTCAAGCAGGAAGTTGGTAGACCTGGCAGGATAATCTAAACACAGGGATATAACATGATAGCTGCATGACAACAAGTCGTGATGAGTGCAGCCTTTCAGCCTATCCCTTTATAAGGCCTGTTTGGGGTATCATTCATAAGGAAGTCACGTTATGGCTTGTACTCTGTGACCGGCCATCGATGGCCATGTAAGGTCCTTTCTTTCTATCTATGCAGTCTTTCTGTGACATCAGTGTGAAGAGTTATTCAGAGGTGGTGGGGGAAATCTATGTCTGCATCTTTATCAGAGGTTTAAAAGGGGAACTTTACATGTGTGTGTGTGTGTGTGTGTGTGTGTGTGTGTGTGTGTGTGTGTGTGTGTGTGTGTGTCAGTTCTGCTCTGCCCTTTCTGTGTCCAACTACAGGTGACACTATTTTAAGTATCTAATCACATTCAATCAGGAAGCTGGTCGACCTTGTTAAAGGACATTGTTCCTTTATTTATTAATCTGTGACTTTGTTATTCTTATTATTGAAGTGGTTAATAATTGGTCCCACCTATTTATTTTTTTACCAAGCGTAAGCCTATGGCAAATGATATGACATGTTTCTAATAAAATAATAAATAATCATTTTACAGAGTTCAGTATGTCTACATACTCTCCTCTAAATCTAAACACAACAATTATGTGTCTTGTTTTTTATCTCTTCTGATATTCTTGTAATTTTCTTCTTCCTCCTCTATGTCCCTCTCTGACACTAAGGCTCCTTTCTCCTCTTCTCCCGTCTCCTCTCTTCCCATCTCCTCTTCTCCCGTCTCCTCTCTTCCCATCTCCTCTTCTCCCATCTCCTCTCTTCCCATCTCCTCTTCTCCCATCTCCTCTTCTCCCGTCTCCTCTCTTCCCATCTCCTCTTCTCCCATCTCCTCTCTTCCCATCTCCTCTTCTCCCGTCTCCTGTCTCCTCTCCTCCGGTCTCCTCTCCTCCTGTCTCCTATTCTCCCCTCCTCTCCAACTGTCTCCTGTCTCCTCTCCTCCTGTCTCTTCTACTCCCATCTCCCTATTAGAGGAAAAAGTCTACGGTCCTTCCCATTGGCCAATATTATCCAATGCGTTTTGAGAAGGAAGCGAAGAGACCAAGAGGATGCAAGGAGGAATCAAGGAAGGATGAATTGAGAAAAGCCCATGGGCATGTCTGTAATACCACTATTTTACCTCTATGGTGAGTTCATCTCTCACTTTAACCACTAGGTGGCTTCATCGCCCATTGAGAGAGCGAGAGAGAGAGCGAGAGAGAGAGCGAGAGAGAGAGCGAGAGAGAGAGCGAGAGAGAGAGCGAGAGAGAGAGCGAGAGAGAGGGCGAGAGAGAGATAATGACAGTGGAGACTTTGTATTAACAATGTTGTTTTCTGTCACAACAGACATTCATCAATGGGTTTAACTCAGTCCCAGAAGCCAGGTACCTCCAAATTATGCTGCGTGACAGACAGAAAGCCTGAGAGTCTATTTATGCACCGGTTGCATCAAATTAAGGAACATAATTTAAAAAAAACATCAAAATCCAATGGTGAAATTTAAAGATATCAGCTTTTACATTGACTGCGTCTCATCCACCACATCTGCCTATGTCAGCCTTCCACATCTGTGGTGGAAGGTGGCAGAGCTAAAGCATTGTTTGTCAGACCATGAGACATCTCGAAAATCGGTCTTCCCATGAAAACGTCTGTAGAGTCCAAACGGTGTGGCCTACAAACTATTATGACCCCAGTATGTAAAGGTGTATTCAAGGCTTGTATTCTCCAATGTGTATTGCGAAGGCGGCGAGGACAGTGAAAGTATTTATACTTACAGCCTGAATTGAAAATGGATTGAATTTATTTTTCTCTCACCCACACAGTGCCCCACAGTGACAAAGTGAAATCATTTTTAGAAATGTAATTTCCATAAGTATTCACACCCCTGAGTTAATACTTTGAAGAAGGACCTTACAACTGTGAGTCTTTCCACACCTGGATTGTCCACCATTTGTACATTATTCTTTTCAAAGTTCTTTAAGCTCTGTCAAATTGGTTGTTGACCATTGCTAGACAACCATTTTCAGGTTTTTCCATAGATGTTCAAGTAGATTTAACCTCTTAGGGCTAGGGGGCAGTATTTACACCGCCGGATAAAAAACGTACCCGATTTAATCTGGTTACTACTCCTACCCAGTAACTAGAATATGCATATACTTATTAGATATGGATAGAAAACACCCTAAAGTTTCTAAAACTGTTTGAATGGTGTCTGTGAGTATAACAGAACTCATATGGCTGGCAAAAACCTGAGAGATTCCTTTACAGGAAGTGGCCTGTCTGACCATTTGTTGGCTTTCTTTGACATCTCTTTCCAAAACAAAGGATCTCTGCGGTAACGTGACACTTCCCACGGCTCCCATAGGCTCTCAGAGCCCGGGAAAAAGCTGAATGTCGTCATTCCAGCCCCAGGCTGAAAAACATTATCGCCTTTGTCAAGTGGCCGATCAGGGGACAGTGGGCTTAGGCGCGTGCACTGGTCGCCCCCGTCTTTCTTTTTTTCCCTCTATTTACCGAAACGCAGATTCCCGGTCGGAATATTATCGCTTTTTTACGAGATAAATTGCATAAAAATTGATTTTAAACAGCGGTTGACATGCTTCGAAGTACGGTAATGGAATATTTAGAATTTTTTTGTCACGAAATGCGCCATGCTCGTAACCCTGATTTACCATTTCGGATAGTGTCTAGAACGCACGAACAAAACGCCGCTGTTTGGATATAACGATGGATTATTTGGGAACAAACCAACATTTGTTATTGAAGTAGAAGTCCTGGGAGTGCATTCTGACGAAGAACACCAAAGGTAATAACATTTTTGTTATAGTAAATCTGATTTTGGTGAAGGCTAAACTTGCTGGGTGTCTAAATAGCTAGCCCGTGATGGCTGGGCTATGTACTTAGAATATTGCAAAATGTGCTTTCACCAAAAAGCTATTTTAAAATCGGACATATCGAGTGCATAGAGGAGTTCTGTATCTATAATTCTTAAAATAATTGTTATGCTTTTTGTGAACGTTTATTGTGAGTAATTTAGTAAATTGTTAGTAAATTCCCCGGAAGTTTGCGGGGGGTATGCTAGTTCTGAACGTCACATGCTAATGTAAAAAGCTGTTTTTTGATATAAATATGAACTTGATTGAACAAAACATGCATTTATTGTATAACATAATGTCCTAGGTTGTCATCTGATGAAGATCATCAAAGGTTAGTGCTGCATTTAGCTGTGGTTTGGGTTTATGTGACATTATAAGCTAGCTTGAAAAATGGGTGTCTGATTATTTCTGGCTGGGTACTCTGCTGACATAATCTAATGTTTTGCTTTCGTTGTAAAGCCTTTTTGAAATCGGACAGTGTGGTTAGATTAACGAGAGTCTTGTCTTTAAATAGCTGTAAAATAGTCATATGTTTGAGAAATTGAAGTAATAGCATTTCTAAGGTATTTGAAAATCGCGCCACAGCTGGCTGTTACGTAGGTGGGACGATTTGGTGCCACCTAGCCCAGAGAGGTTAAGTCAAAACTGTAACTCTGCAACTCAGGAACATTCACTGTCTTCTTGGTAATCAACTCCAGTGTAGATTTGGCCTTGTGTTTTAGATTATTGTCTGCTGATAGGTGAATTCATCTCCCAGCGTCTGGTAGAACGCTGGATTTTTCCTTTGCTTAGCTTTATTCCATTTCTTTTTATCCTGGAAAACTCCCCAATCATTAAGGATTATAAGCATACCCATAACATGATCCACCCACCACTATGCTTGAAAATATGGAGAGCGGTACCCGTTAACCTCTTGGGGCTAGGTGGGACGCTAGCGTGCCACCTGTGGTGCACTCCATCAACAGCAGGTGCATTTCAAGAGCGGCAAATTTGAATCCAAATAAATGTCAAAATTCAAATTTTTCAAAAATACAACTATGTTACACCATTTGAAAGATAAACATCTCCTTAATCTAACCACGTTTTACGATTTCAAAAAGGTTTTACGGCGAAAGCATAAATTTAGAGTATGTTAGGACAGTACATTTACAAGAGTTGTGTGTAATGTTTTGTCAAGTCAAAGACAGGGTCACCAAAACCATAAAACCAGCTAAAATGATACACTAACCTTTTACAATCTCCATCAGATGACACTCCTAGGACATTATGTTAGACAATGCATGCATTTTTAGTTCTATCAAGTTCATATTTATATACAAAAACAGCGTTTTACTATGGCATTGATGTTGAGGAAATCGTTTCCCTCCAATAACCGGCAGTCAAGTCAGCGTCAGAAATTAAATAATTAAAATTAGAAAACATTGTTAAAATATTATATTGTCATTTAAAGAATTATAGATTTACATCTTTTGAACGCAATCAACTTGCCAGATTTAAAAATAACCTTACTGGGAAATCACACTTTGCAATAATCTGAGCACTGTGCCCAGAAAAATACGCGTTGCGATACAGACTAGACGTCATGTTGGGGAGATCTAAAATCGAAAATACTATGTAAATAATCCATTACCTTTGATTCTCTTCATCAGATGTCACTTCCAGGTATCACAGGTCCATAACGAATGTAGTTTTGTTCAAAAAAGCTCATCATTTATGTCCAAAAATCTCCGTCTCGTTAGCACATGATGTAAGCCAGCCGGACTTCTCGTCATGAACGAGGGGAAAAAATATATTTCCGTTCGTTCAAACATGTCAAACGTTGTATAGCATAAATCATTAGGGCCTTTTTTAACCAGAACATGAATAATATTCAAGGTGGACGAATGCATAGCCTTTTATAACGTATTGGAACGAGGGTACCCAACATGAAGTAGCGCGCCAGGTGTCTAATGGGACATCACCGTTCCATGGCTCTTGTTCGGTCAGATCTCCCTCCAGAAGACTCAAAACACTTTGTAAAGGCTGGTGACATCTAGTGGAAGCAATAGGAAGTGCCAAAATATTCCTAAACCCCTGTGTCTTTCAATGGGATAGCTTTAAAGTCAATACAACACATCAGGTATCCACTTCCTGTCAGAAAATGTCTCAGGGTTTTGCCTGCCAAATGAGTTCTGTTATACTCACAGACACCATTCAAACAGTTTTGGAAACTTTAGAGTGTTTTCTATCCATATATAATAAGTATATGCATATTCTAGTTACTGGGTAGGATTAGTAACCAGATTAAATCGGGTACATTTTTTTTATCCAGACGTGCAAATGCTGCCCCCTAGACCCAACAGGTTAAGGTTTTGTGTTGAATTTGCCCCAAACATATTTTGAATTCAGGACAATTTGAATTGCTTTGCCCCAGTTTTTGCAGTATTACTTCAGTGCCTTGTTGAAAACAGGATGCATGTTTTGGAATATTTGTATTATGTACAGGCTTCCTTCTTTTCACTCTGTGGAGTTACTGCAATGATGTTGATTCATCCTCAGCTTTCTCCTATCACAGCCATTACACTTTGTAACTGCTTTAATGTCACCATTGGCCTCATGGTGAAATCCCTGAGCGGTTTCCTTCCTTTCCGGCAACTGAGTTAGGAAGGACGCCTGTATCTTTGTAGTGACTGTGTGTATTGATACAGCATCCAAAGTGTAATAACCATGCTCAAAGGGATATTCAATGTCTTTTTTCACCCTTTTTTTCATCTACCAGTAGGTGCCCTTTTATGCGAGGCATTGGAAAACCTCCCTGGTCTTTGTGATTGCATCTGTGTTCACTGCTCGACTGAGGGAGCTTACAGATAATTGTATGTGTGGAGTACAGAGATGAGACAGTCATTAAATCTACTTGAACATCTATGGAAAAACCTGAAAATGGTTGTCTAGCAATGGTCAACAACCAATTTGACAGAGCTTAAAGAACTTTGAAAAGAATAATGTACAAATGGTGGACAATCCAGGTGTGGAAAGACTCACAGTTGTAAGGTCCTTCTACAAAGTATTAACTCAGGGGTGTGAATACTTATGGAAATTACATTTCTAAAAATGATTTCACTTTGTCACTGTGGGGCACTGTGTGGGTGAGAGAAAAATAAATTCAATCCATTTTCAATTCAGGCTGTAAGTATAAATACTTTCACTGTCCTCGCCGCCTTCGCAATACACATTGGAGAATACAAGCCTTGAATACACCTTTACATACTGGGGTCATAATAGTTTGTAGGCCACACCGTTTGGACTCTACAGACGTTTTCATGGGAAGACCGATTTTCGAGATGTCTCATGGTCTGACAAACAATGCTTTAGCTCTGCCACCTTCCACCACAGATGTGGAAGGCTGACATAGGCAGATGTGGTGGATGAGACGCAGTCAATGTAAAAGCTGATATCTTTAAATTTCACCATTGGATTTTGATGTTTTTTTTAAATTATGTTCCTTAATTTGATGCAACCGGTGCATAAATAGACTCTCAGGCTTTCTGTCTGTCACGCAGCATAATTTGGAGGTACCTGGCTTCTGGGACTGAGTTAAACCCATTGATGAATGTCTGTTGTGACAGAAAACAACATTGTTAATACAAAGTCTCCACTGTCATTATCTCTCTCTCGCCCTCTCTCTCGCTCTCTCTCTCGCTCTCTCTCTCGCTCTCTCTCTCGCTCTCTCTCTCGCTCTCTCTCTCGCTCTCTCTCTCGCTCTCTCAATGGGCGATGAAGCCACCTAGTGGTTAAAGTGAGAGATGAACTCACCATAGAGGTAAAATAGTGGTATTACAGACATGCCCATGGGCTTTTCTCAATTCATCCTTCCTTGATTCCTCCTTGCATCCTCTTGGTCTCTTCGCTTCCTTCTCAAAACGCATTGGATAATATTGGCCAATGGGAAGGACCGTAGACTTTTTCCTCTAATAGGGAGATGGGAGTAGAAGAGACAGGAGGAGAGGAGACAGGAGACAGTTGGAGAGGAGGGGAGAATAGGAGACAGGAGGAGAGGAGACCGGAGGAGAGGAGACAGGAGACGGGAGAAGAGGAGATGGGAAGAGAGGAGATGGGAGAAGAGGAGATGGGAAGAGAGGAGACGGGAGAAGAGGAGATGGGAGAAGAGGAGATGGGAAGAGAGGAGATGGGAGAAGAGGAGATGGGAAGAGAGGAGACGGGAGAAGAGGAGATGGGAAGAGAGGAGACGGGAGAAGAGGAGATGGGAAGAGAGGAGACGGGAGAAGAGGAGAAAGGAGCCTTAGTGTCAGAGAGGGACATAGAGGAGGAAGAAGAAAATTACAAGAATATCAGAAGAGATAAAAAACAAGACACATAATTGTTGTGTTTAGATTTAGAGGAGAGTATGTAGACATACTGAACTCTGTAAAATGATTATTTATTATTTTATTAGAAACATGTCATATCATTTGCCATAGGCTTACGCTTGGTAAAAAAATAAATAGGTGGGACCAATTATTAACCACTTCAATAATAAGAATAACAAAGTCACAGATTAATAAATAAAGGAACAATGTCCTTTAACAAGGTCGACCAGCTTCCTGATTGAATGTGATTAGATACTTAAAATAGTGTCACCTGTAGTTGGACACAGAAAGGGCAGAGCAGAACTGACACACACACACACACACACACACACACACACACACACACACATGTAAAGTTCCCCTTTTAAACCTCTGATAAAGATGCAGACATAGATTTCCCCCACCACCTCTGAATAACTCTTCACACTGATGTCACAGAAAGACTGCATAGATAGAAAGAAAGGACCTTACATGGCCATCGATGGCCGGTCACAGAGTACAAGCCATAACGTGACTTCCTTATGAATGATACCCCAAACAGGCCTTATAAAGGGATAGGCTGAAAGGCTGCACTCATCACGACTTGTTGTCATGCAGCTATCATGTTATATCCCTGTGTTTAGATTATCCTGCCAGGTCTACCAACTTCCTGCTTGAAGGTGATTGGATACTCAAAACATTCTATCAACTGTAGTGGACAACAGAGAGGTACCCAGTGGAGACACATATCAGAGCAACTACTCAGCTACTTGTCAGTGAAGTTAGATATTACCATTAGGAGTCAGAAAGGTACTCCTACAGTAGATATTACCATTAGGAGTCAGAAAGGTACTCCTACAGTAGATATTACCATTAGGATACAGAAAGGTATTCCTACAGTAGATATTACCATTAGGAGTCAGTCAGAAAGGTACTCCTACAGTAGATAATACCATTAGGAGACAGAAAGGTATTCCTACAGTAGATATTACCATTAGGAGACAGAAAGGTATTCCTACAGTAGATATTATCATTAGGAGACAGAAAGGTATTCCTACAGTAGATATTACCATTAGGAGACAGAAAGGTACTCCTACAGTAGATATTACCATTAGGAGACAGAAAGGTATTCCTACAGTAGATATTACCATTAGGATACAGAAAGGTATTCCTACAGTAGATATTACCATTAGGGGTCAGTCAGAAAGGTATTCCCACAGTAGATATTACCATTAGGAGACAGAAAGGTACTCCTACAGTAGATATTACCATTAGGAGTCAGTCAGAAAGGTATTCCTACAGTAGATATTACCATTAGGAGTCAGTCAGAAAGGTATTCCTACAGTAGATATTACCATTAGGAGTCAGTCAGAAAGGTACTCCTACAGTAGATATTACCATTAGGATACAGAAAGGTATTCCTACAGTAGATATTACCATTAGGATACAGAAAGGTATTCCTACAGTAGATATTACAATTAGGAGACAGAAAGGTACTCCTACAGTAGATATTACCATTAGGATACAGAAAGGTACTCCTACAGTAGATATTACCATTAGGAGACAGAAAGGTACTCCTACAGTAGATATTACCATTAGGATACAGAAAGGTACTCCTACAGTAGATATTACCATTAGGAGACAGAAAGGTACTCCTACAGTAGATATTACAATTAGGAGACAGAAAGGTACTCCTACAGTAGATATTACCATTAGGATACAGAAAGGTTCTCCTACAGTAGATATTACCATTAGGAGACAGAAAGGTACTCCTAGAGTAGATATTACCATTAGGAGACAGAAAGGTGTTCCTACAGTAGATATTACCATTAGGAGACAGAAAGGTATTCCTACAGTAGATATTACCATTAGGAGTCAGTCAGAAAGGTACTCCTACAGTAGATATTACCATTAGGATACAGAAAGGTACTCCTACAGTAGATATTACCATTAGGATACAGAAAGGTATTCCTACAGTAGATATTACAATTAGGAGACAGAAAGGTACTCCTACAGTAGATATTACCATTAGGATACAGAAAGGTTCTCCTACAGTAGATATTACCATTAGGAGACAGAAAGGTACTCCTAGAGTAGATATTACCATTAGGAGACAGAAAGGTGTTCCTACAGTAGATATTACCATTAGGAGACAGAAAGGTATTCCTACAGTAGATATTACCATTAGGAGTCAGTCAGAAAGGTACTCCTACAGTAGATATTACCATTAGGATACAGAAAGGTACTCCTACAGTAGATATTACCATTAGGATACAGAAAGGTACTCCTACAGTAGATATTACCATTAGGAGTCAGTCAGAAAGGTATTCCTACAGGAGATATTACCATTAGGAGACAGAAAGGTATTCCTACAGTAGATATTACCATTAGGAGACAGAAAGGTATTCCTACAGTAGATATTACCATTAGGATACAGAAAGGTACTCCTACAGTAGATATTACCATTAGGAGACAGAAAGGTATTCATACAGTAGATATTACCATTAGGATACAGAAAGGTATTCATACAGTAGATATTACCATTAGGATACAGAAAGATATTCCTACAGTAGATATTACCATTAGGAGACAGAAAGGTACTCCTATAGTAGATATTACCATTAGGAGACAGAAAGGTACTCCTACAGTAGATATTACCATTAGGAGTCAGTCAGAAAGGTACTCCTACAGTAGATATTACCATTAGGAGACAGAAAGGTATTCCTACAGTAGATATTACCATTAGGGGACAGTCAGAAAGGTACTCCTACAGTAGATATTACCATTAGGAGTCAGTCAGAAAGGTATTCCTACAGTAGATATTACCATTAGGAGTCAGAAAGGTACTCCTACAGCAGATATTACCATTAGGAGACAGAAAGGTTCTCCTACAGTAGATTTTACCATTAGGAGTCAGTCAGAAAGGTACTCCTACAGTAGATATTACCATTAGGAGTCAGAAAGGTACTCCTACAGTAGATATTACCATTAGGAGACAGAAAGGTTCTCCTACAGTAGATTTTACCATTAGGATACAGAAAGGTATTCCTACAGTAGATATTACCATTAGGAGACAGTTAGAAAGGTACTCATACAGTAGATATTACCATTAGGAGACAGAAAGGTCCTCCTACAGTAGATATTACCATTAGGAGACAGAAAGGTATTCCTACAGTAGATATTACCATTAGGAGTCAGTCAGAAAGGTACTCCTACAGTAGATATTACCATTAGGAGACAGACAGAAAGGTACTCCTACAGTAGATATTACCATTAGGAGTCAGAAAGGTTCTCCTACAGTAGATATTACCATTAGGAGTCAGAAAGGTTCTCCTACAGTAGATATTACCATTAGGAGACAGAACGGTACTCCTACAGTAGATATTACCATTAGGAGTCAGTCAGAAAGGTACTCCTCCAGTAGATATTACCATTAGGAGTCAGTCAGAAAGGTATTCCTACAGTAGATATTACCATTAGGATACAGAAAGGTACTCCTACAGTAGATATTACCATTAGGAGTCAGAAAGGTATTCCTACAGTAGATATTACCGTTAGGAGTCAGAAAGGTATTCCTACAGTATATATTACCATTAGGAGACAGAAAGGTACTCCTACAGTAGATATTACCATTAGGAGACAGAAAGGTTCTCCTACAGTAGATTTTACCATTAGGATACAGAAAGGTTCTCCTACAGTAGATTTTACCATTAGGATACAGAAAGGTATTCCTACAGTAGATATTACCATTAGGAGTCAGTCAGAAAGGTATTCCTACAGTAGATATTACCATTAGGAGACAGAAAGGTACTCCTACAGTAGATATTACCATTAGGATACAGAAAGGTATTCCTACAGTAGATATTACCATTAGGATACAGAAAGGTACTCCTACAGTAGATATTACCATTAGGAGACAGAAAGGTATTCCTACAGTAGATATTACCATTAGGAGACAGAAAGGTATTCCTACAGTAGATATTACCATTAGGAGACAGAAAGGTACTCCTACAGTAGATATTACCATTAGGAGACAGAAAGGTTCTCCTACAGTAGATTTTACCATTAGGATACAGAAAGGTTCTCCTACAGTAGATTTTACTATTAGGATACAGAAAGGTTCTCCTACAGTAGATATTACCATTAGGATACAGAAAGGTATTCCTACAGTAGATATTACCATTAGGATACAGAAAGGTATTCCTACAGTAGATATTACCATTAGGAGTGTCATGACGTTGGCCTGTGGGTAAGGTTTATGACCCCCCCCCATAAATACCTTTCTCTCTTCCTCTCTTACTGACCCTACTGAAGGACTGCTGTCCTGTTAAATATAGAGAGTCTGGGAACATCAAACAAATGTGGAAAGGTATCACATATTTTGTTAATAAAACCAGTTGGAAATATGCTTGGGAACGTAATGAGTATGTATGTCAGTTCGGTTGTCATCTGAGACATTATGACTGATGACAGGACGACATAAATTGTATCTGAGAAAGTATACGCCCTCTAGTTATCAGAGTCACATGGAATTGTTATGCAATTGAAATGTTTGATATTGAAAATGTTTGTTAGGAGATGAAATGTAATTTTAGCTTCCGAATGAGAGATTTGGGTTTTCATAAGGAAAGTGTCCTGCTCGATCAGTGGCCAACCCTGTGAAGAGACAGGGGTTATAAACGATGAAACACCTCCCTCCCCCTCTCCACTATATAATCCTTTGACGAAAAGATAACCAGTAGTTCCAGTACGGGAGGTCTGCAGCCTCTACGTTAGAAGGACACACATGTCAACTAAGCCAACCTCGGTGTGAGCTATGGTATGAACTTTGAGCTTATTCACTACAGAAGTGCTACTTCCTAGCCGTTGAGTTAGCAGCGGCCGCTGCTTACGTGGGCTAGGAAAGGACGGACGACGGATCCAGTCTAACAACCAGACGAAGATACCACCACGTATCCAATTTACCACCAGAGACATTCTTCCGAGTACGGAAGGTCTGTTGGCCAACCCGGCCAGCATCTACGACCAATCTACCGAAGCGCAGCTCAGAGTAAATATTTATTGCATTTTCCTTTTCCAAATGGGCGGTAATTTAGAATGCATAAGATACTGTATTTACGATAGCATAGCTGCTGTTTCTTTGTTCTTCAGTCTACCCGCTCTTTCATTCAAGCCCAACCCCCTTTCCATTGTGTAACCAGCTTTCATACAGGTTCCGTCCACCAGGGATGTTTTCTGTATGACATCATTTGTATTCTGTGTATTTGTAATTCTGTGTGATTAGTTAGGTATTTAGTAAATAAATAATTAAACCCAATTTTGTATTGCTGATTCAACTTGTTAGCCAGGGTTCGTGAAAATAGCCAAGAATTTACAACTTTCATTATGAGACTGAAAATAAGACAAGGGTTAATATTGACTGCTATCGGGGTAAAATATTACTAAGTATTTTAAGAGTTTATTCGGAAGATAACAGCTCTATAAACGTTCTTCCGTGGTGCCCCGACTTTCTAGTTAATTACATTTACATGATTAGCTTAATCAGGTAATATTAATTACAGAGAAATCATTTTATAAGTTAGCATGTCATATCACTTAATCCGGCATAGCCAAAGACACGACAGGAGACAGAAAGGTACTCCTACAGTAGATATTACCATTAGGATACAGAAAGGTACTCCTACAGTAGATATTACCATTAGGATACAGAAAGGTATTCCTACAGTAGATATTACCATTAGGAGACAGAAAGGTACTCCTACAGTAGATATTACCATTAGGAGACAGAAAGGTATTCCTACAGTAGATATTACCATTAGGAGACAGTTAGAAAGGTATTCCTACAGTAGATATTACCATTAGGAGACAGAAAGGTACTCCTACAGTAGATATTACCATTAGGATACAGAAAGGTACTCCTACAGTAGATATTACCATTAGGAGACAGAAAGGTACTCCTACAGTAGATAGTACCATTAGGAGACAGTTAGAAAGGTATTCCTACAGTAGATATTACCATTAGGAGACAGAAAGGTACTCCTACAGTAGATATTACCATTAGGAGTCAGTCAGAAAGGTACTCCTACAGTAGATATTACCATTAGGAGACAGAAAGGTACTCCTACAGTAGATATTACCATTAGGAGACAGAAAGGTATTCATACAGTAGATATTACCATTAGGAGACAGAAAGGTATTCCTACAGTAGATATTACCATTAGGATACAGAAAGGTACTCCTACAGTAGATATTACCATTATGAGACAGAAAGGTACTCCTACAGTAGATATTACCATTAGGAGTCTGTCAGAAAGGTACTCCTACAGTAGATATTACCATTAGGAGACAGAAAGGTACTCCTACAGTAGATATTACCATTAGGAGACAGAAAGGTATTCCTACAGTAGATATTACCATTAGGAGACAGAAAGGTATTCCTACAGTAGATATTACCATTAGGATACAGAAAGGTACTCCTACAGTAGATATTACCATTAGGATACAGAAAGGTATTCCTACAGTAGATATTACCATTAGGAGACAGAAAGGTACTCCTACAGTAGATATTACCATTAGGAGTCAGTTAGAAAGGTATTCCTACAGTAGATATTACCATTAGGATACAGAAAGGTACTCCTACAGTAGATATTACCATTAGGAGTCAGAAAGGTACTCCTACAGTAGATATTACCATTAGGAGACAGAAAGGTATTCATACAGTAGATATTACCATTAGGAGTCAGTCAGAAAGGTACTCCTACAGTAGATATTACCATTAGGAGTCAGTCAGAAAGGTACTCCTACAGTAGATATTACCATTAGGAGTCAGAAAGGTACTCCTACAGTAGATATTACCATTAGGATACAGAAAGGTTCTCCTACAGTAGATATTACCATTAGGAGACAGAAAGGTACTCCTACAGTAGATATTACCATTAGGAGTCAGTCAGAAAGGTACTCCTACAGTAGATATTACCATTAGGAGACAGAAAGGTACTCCTACAGTAGATATTACCATTAGGAGACAGAAAGGTATTCATACAGTAGATATTACCATTAGGAGACAGAAAGGTATTCCTACAGTAGATATTACCATTAGGATACAGAAAGGTACTCCTACAGTAGATATTACCATTAGGAGACAGAAAGGTACTCCTACAGTAGATATTACCATTAGGAGTCTGTCAGAAAGGTACTCCTACAGTAGATATTACCATTAGGAGACAGAAAGGTACTCCTACAGTAGATATTACCATTAGGAGACAGAAAGGTATTCCTACAGTAGATATTACCATTAGGAGACAGAAAGGTATTCCTACAGTAGATATTACCATTAGGATACAGAAAGGTACTCCTACAGTAGATATTACCATTAGGATACAGAAAGGTATTCCTACAGTAGATATTACCATTAGGAGACAGAAAGGTACTCCTATAGTAGATATTACCATTAGGAGACAGTTAGAAAGGTATTCCTACAGTAGATATTACCATTAGGATACAGAAAGGTACTCCTACAGTAGATATTACCATTAGGAGTCAGAAAGGTACTCCTACAGTAGATATTACCATTAGGAGACAGAAAGGTATTCATACAGTAGATATTACCATTAGGAGTCAGTCAGAAAGGTACTCCTACAGTAGATATTACCATTAGGAGACAGAAAGGTTCTCCTACAGTAGATTTTACCATTAGGAGTCAGTCAGAAAGGTATTCCTACAGTAGATATTACCATTAGGAGACAGAAAGGTACTCCTACAGTAGATATTACCATTAGGAGTCAGTCAGAAAGGTACTCCTACAGTAGATATTACCATTAGGAGACAGAAAGGTACTCCTACAGTAGATATTACCATTAGGAGACAGAAAGGTATTCATACAGTAGATATTACCATTAGGAGACAGAAAGGTATTCCTACAGTAGATATTACCATTCGGATACAGAAAGGTACTCCTACAGTAGATATTACCATTAGGAGACAGAAAGGTACTCCTACAGTAGATATTACCATTAGGAGTCTGTCAGAAAGGTACTCCTACAGTAGATATTACCATTAGGAGACAGAAAGGTACTCCTACAGTAGATATTACCATTAGGAGACAGAAAGGTATTCCTACACTAGATATTACCATTAGGAGACAGAAAGGTATTCCTACAGTAGATATTACCATTAGGATACAGAAAGGTACTCCTACAGTAGATATTACCATTAGGATACAGAAAGGTATTCCTACAGTAGATATTACCATTAGGAGACAGAAAGGTACTCCTATAGTAGATATTACCATTAGGAGACAGTTAGAAAGGTATTCCTACAGTAGATATTACCATTAGGATACAGAAAGGTACTCCTACAGTAGATATTACCATTAGGAGTCAGAAAGGTACTCCTACAGTAGATATTACCATTAGGAGACAGAAAGGTATTCATACAGTAGATATTACCATTAGGAGTCAGTCAGAAAGGTACTCCTACAGTAGATATTACCATTAGGAGTCAGTCAGAAAGGTACTCCTACAGTAGATATTACCATTAGGAGTCAGAAAGGTACTCCTACAGTAGATATTACCATTAGGATACAGAAAGGTTCTCCTACAGTAGATATTACCATTAGGAGACAGAAAGGTACTCCTACAGTAGATATTACCATTAGGAGTCAGAAAGGTACTCCTACAGTAGATATTACCGTTAGGAGTCAGAAAGGTATTCCTACAGTAGATATTACCATTAGGATACAGAAAGGTACTCCTACAGTAGATATTACCATTAGGAGACAGAAAGGTTCTCCTACAGTAGATTTTACCATTAGGAGTCAGTCAGAAAGGTATTCCTACAGGAGATATTACCATTAGGATACAGAAAGGTATTCCTACAGTAGATATTACCATTAGGATACAGAAAGGTATTCCTACAGTAGATATTACCATTAGGAGTGTCATGACGTTGGCCTGTGGGTAAGGTTTATGACCCCCCCCCATAAATACCTTTCTCTCTTCCTCTCTTACTGACCCTACTGAAGGACTGCTGTCCTGTTAAATATAGAGAGTCTGGGAACATCAAACAAATGTGGAAAGGTATCACATATTTTGTTAATAAAACCAGTTGGAAATATGCTTGGGAACGTAATGAGTATGTATGTCAGTTCGGTTGTCATCTGAGACATTATGACTGATGACAGGACGACATAAATTGTATCTGAGAAAGTATACGCCCTCTAGTTATCAGAGTCACATGGAATTGTTATGCAATTGAAATGTTTGATATTGAAAATGTTTGTTAGGAGATGAAATGTAATTTTAGCTTCCGAATGAGAGATTTGGGTTTTCATAAGGAAAGTGTCCTGCTCGATCAGTGGCCAACCCTGTGAAGAGACACGGGTTATAAACGATGAAACACCTCCCTCCCCCTCTCCACTATATAATCCTTTGACGAAAAGATAACCAGTAGTTCCAGTACGGGAGGTCTGCAGCCTCTACGTTAGAAGGACACACATGTCAACTAAGCCAACCTCGGTGTGAGCTATGGTATGAACTTTGAGCTTATTCACTACAGAAGTGCTACTTCCTAGCCGTTGAGTTAGCAGCGGCCGCTGCTTACGTGGGCTAGGAAAGGACGGACGACGGATCCAGTCTAACAACCAGACGAAGATACCACCACGTATCCAATTTACCACCAGAGACATTCTTCCGAGTAACAGGAAGGTCTGTTGGCCAACCCGGCCAGCATCTACGACCAATCTACCGAAGCGCAGCTCAGAGTAAATATTTATTGCATTTTCCTTTTCCAAATGGGCGGTAATTTAGAATGCATAAGATACTGTATTTACGATAGCATAGCTGCTGTTTCTTTGTTCTTCAGTCTACCCGCTCTTTCATTCAAGCCCAACCCCCTTTCCATTGTGTAACCAGCTTTCATACAGGTTCCGTCCACCAGGGATGTTTTCTGTATGACATCATTTGTATTCTGTGTATTTGTAATTCTGTGTGATTAGTTAGGTATTTAGTAAATAAATAATTAAACCCAATTTTGTATTGCTGATTCAACTTGTTAGCCAGGGTTCGTGAAGATAGCCAAGAATTTACAACTTTCATTATGAGACTGAAAATAAGACAAGGGTTAATATTGACTGCTATCGGGGTAAAATATTACTAAGTATTTTAAGAGTTTATTCGGAAGATAACAGCTCTATAAACGTTCTTCCGTGGTGCCCCGACTTTCTAGTTAATTACATTTACATGATTAGCTTAATCAGGTAATATTAATTACAGAGAAATCATTTTATAAGTTAGCATGTCATATCACTTAATCCGGCATAGCCAAAGACACGACAGGAGACAGAAAGGTACTCCTACAGTAGATATTACCATTAGGATACAGAAAGGTACTCCTACAGTAGATATTACCATTAGGATACAGAAAGGTATTCCTACAGTAGATATTACCATTAGGAGACAGAAAGGTACTCCTACAGTAGATATTACCATTAGGATACAGTTAGAAAGGTATTCCTACAGTAGATATTACCATTAGGAGACAGAAAGGTACTCCTACAGTAGATATTACCATTAGGAGACAGAAAGGTATTCCTACAGTAGATATTACCATTAGGATACAGAAAGGTACTCCTACAGTAGATATTACCATTAGGATACAGAAAGGTATTCCTACAGTAGATATTACCATTAGGAGACAGAAAGGTACTCCTATAGTAGATATTACCATTAGGAGACAGTTAGAAAGGTATTCCTACAGTAGATATTACCATTAGGATACAGAAAGGTACTCCTACAGTAGATATTACCATTAGGAGACAGAAAGGTATTCATACAGTAGATATTACCATTAGGAGTCAGTCAGAAAGGTACTCCTACAGTAGATATTACCATTAGGAGACAGAAAGGTATTCATACAGTAGATATTACCATTAGGAGTCAGTCAGAAAGGTACTCCTACAGTAGATATTACCATTAGGAGACAGAAAGGTATTCCTACAGTAGATATTACCATTAGGAGACAGAAAGGTATTCCTACAGTAGATATTACCATTAGGAGACAGAAAGGTACTCCTACAGTAGATATTACCATTAGGAGACAGAAAGGTATTCCTACAGTAGATATTACCATTAGGAGACAGAAAGGTATTCCTACAGTAGATATTACCATTAGGATACAGAAAGGTACTCCTACAGTAGATATTACCATTAGGAGACAGAAAGGTACTCCTACAGTAGATATTACCATTAGGAGACAGAAAGGTACTCCTACAGTAGATATTACCATTAGGAGAAAGAAAGGTACTCCTACAGTAGATATTACCATTAGGAGTCAGAACGGTAATCCTACAGTTAGTTAAGATGGATGACTACGTCAACCAACAGGTTATTGAAAACTTGAACAGAGCAACGAGGAGAGTGAAGACAGACCAATCGCTCAGGTAAGAACCAAGATAACTATGACACACAGACACACACAGACAAAGACACATGAACAAAAACACTGAGAAATGCCAACTGATAGCAAATTATATTTTTAACCAATGTTTCGAGGCTATACATAGTTTGTTTACAATATTGTTAACATAACAATTACAAAGAAAATATTTTATTTTAGATTCTGATGGGGATCGACTGTTGAACTAAGTTAATGAGGAATTTATAAGGGATCATCTTTAAGAATGGATTGGTAGACTTTATATCATAAAACTGCTGTTTGAAACAGTCCTACTGTGGCTGATTATGTCACATCCCCCCCTCTTATACGCGCTCGTGTGTGTGTGTATACTTGTGTGTATGTATGCTTGTGTGTATGTATGCTTGTGCACGCGTGTGTTTGTGGGTATATGTGTGTGTGTTCTCACATCGGTGTGTATCTCCTCAGGACCTGAGGATTCAGGGAGAACACTCTATAGGATGGTTGCTGTGAGCTTTGGGATGCTGTGTGTTCTACAAGTCACTCTCAACATCTCCCTGAGACTGGCCTGTGAGTGTCTTGTTATCTAATCATCACACTATATCAGACTATATCAGACTGTGGTAATTACAATGGCAGACAAACATTATTTTAATTGAGGGTATCACCTTTTTTTTATCAGTCATCTTCAAATAATATTTTTGCAGGAATCTCTTGCGAATGATTTTGCCGAAGATTGTATCTCCGCCGGCCTGGGCAACCTGAGCTTTTGCTATCTCATCTCTTTTGCTATCGCATGTCTTGTATTCAAGATCCTAAATGACCTAGCTCCCCCTCTCCCCCTCCGCTCCCCCTCCACTCAGTATTTTTGTTAAACAGAAAACCCAAACATATGGCAGCAGATTCACAAGGTCTGCCATGAGAGGTGACTGTATAGTTCCCTTAAGGAAAAGCACCTTTAGTAAATCTGCTTTCTCTGTGAGAGCGTCCCATGTCTGGAATACACTGCCATCAGACACACATAACTGCACCACATATCACACTTTCACAAAATGCATGAAGACATGGCTAAAGGTCAATCAGATTTGTGAACATAATCCCTAGCTGTGTATTGCCACTTTCCATGTTGTCTGTTGTCTGTAGCTTGAGAGGTGTGAAAACACTTTGTTGTTTTTATGGATTTTGTCTTGTTGCTTTTTGTTCTATGTTGCTCTGTCTGTATGGTACATCTTGCTTGTCCTATGTTGCTCTGTCTGTATGCTACATCTTGCTTGTCCTATGTTGCTCTGTCTTTATGCTATGTCTTGCTTGTCCTATGTTGCTCTGTCTGTATGCTATGTCTTGCTTGTCCTATGTTACTCTGCGTGTGCTCACTGTTCAATGATTGTCTATATTGTAATTGATTTTAATAACCTGCCCAGGGACTGCGGTTGAAAATTAGCCGGCTGGCTAAAACCGGCACTTTTACTGAAACGTTGATTAATGTGCACTGTCTCTGTAAAAATAAAATAAACTCAAACTTTCACAACAAGGTCCCAACTTCCCAAGTTTGTCCTCTGTTAGACATGTTTAAGGAACTTGCAAAGCACATCCAAGATACTGTATCTTCTTTCAGCAGACTTTCTAGACCAGTGTTTCTCAATCCTGGTCCAGGGCAACCAAAAGGGGGGCACATTTTTATTGTTGTCATAGCAGCACACAGCATGATACAACATGATATAGAGTCATATCATGTATTATATACTGCTCAAAAAAATAAAGGGAACACTTAAACAACACAATGTAACTCCAAGTCAATCACACTTCTGTGAAATCAAACTGTCCACTTAGGAAGCAACACTGATTGACAATACATTTCACATGCTGTTGTGCAAATGGAATAGACAACACGTGGAAATTATAGGCAATTAGCAAGACACCCCCAATAAAGGAGTGGTTCTGCAGGTGGGGACCACAGACCACTTCTCAGTTCCTATGCTTCCTGGCTGATGTTTTGGGCACTTTTGAATGCTGGCGGTGCTTTCACTCTAGTGGTAGCATGAGACGGAGTCTACAACCCACACAAGTGGCTCAGGTAGTGCAGATCATCCAGAATGGCACATCAATGCGAGCTGTGGCAAGAAGGTTTGCTGTGTCTGTCAGCGTAGTGTCCAGAGCATGGAGGCGCTACCAGGAGACAGGCCAGTACACCAGGAGACGTAGAGGAGGCCGTAGGAGGGCAACAACCCAGCAGCAGGACAGCTACCTCTGCCTTTGTGCAAGGAGGAGCAGGAGGAGCACTGCCAGAGCCCTGCAAAATGACCTCCAGCAGGCCACAAATGTGCATGTGTCTGCTCAAACGGTCAGAAACAGACTCCATGAGGGTGGTATGAGGGCCCGACGTCCACAGGTGGGGGTTGTGCTTACAGCCCAACACCGTGCAGGACGTTTGGCATTTGCCAGAGAACACCAAGATTGGCAAATTCGCCACTGGCGCCCTGTGCTCTTCACAGATGAAAGCAGGTTCACACTGAGCACATGACAGACGTGACAGAGTCTGGAGACGCCGTGGAGAATGTTCTGCTGCCTGCAACATCCTCCAGCATGACCGGTTTGGCGGTGGGTCAGTCATGGTGTGGGGTGGCATTTCTTTGGGGGGCCGCACAGCCCTCCATGTGCTCGCCAGAGGTAGCCTGACTGCCATTAGGTACCGAAATGAGATCCTCAGACCCCTTGTGAGACCATATGCTGGTGCGGTTGGCCCTGGGTTCCTCCTAATGCAAGACAATGCTAGACCTCATGTGGCTGGAGTGTGTCAGCAGTTCCTGCAAGAAGAAGGCATTGATGCTATGGACTGGCCCGCCCGTTCCCCAGACCTGAATCCAATTGAGCACCTCTGGGACATCATGTCTCGCTCCATCCACCAACGCCACGTTGCACCACAGACTGTCCAGGAGTTGGCGGATGCTTTAGTCCAGGTCTGGGAGGAGATCCCGCAGGAGACCATCCGCCACCTCATCAGGAGCATGCCCAGGCGTTGTAGGGAGGTCATACATGCACGTGGAGGCCACACACACTACTGAGCCTCATTTTAACTTGTTTTAAGGACATTACATCAAAGTTGGATCAGCCTGTAGTGTGTTTTTCCACTTTAATTTTGAGTGTGACTCCAAATCCAGACCTCCATGGGTTGATAAATTGGATTTCCATTGATTATTTTTGTGTGATTTTGTTGTCAGCACATTCAACTATGTAAAGAAAAAAGTATTTAATAAGATTATTTCATTCATTAAGATCTAGGATGTGTTATTTTAGTGTTCCCTTTATTTTTTTGAGCAGTGTATAATCAATCTAAGGATGGTGGGAGTCATATCATGTATTATATTATCACACTAAGGCTGGTGGGAGTCATATCATGTATTATATTATCACACTAAGGCTGGTGGAGTCATATCATGTATTATATTATAAACTAAGACTGGTGGGAGTCATATCATGTATTATATTATCACACTAAGGCTGGTGGGAGTCATATCATGTATTATATTATCACACTAAGGCTGGTGGGAGTCATCATGTATTATATTATAAACTAAGACTGGTGGGAGTCATATCATGTATTATATTATCACACTAAGGCTGGTGGGAGTCATATCATGTATTATATTATCACACTAAGGCTGGTGGGAGTCATATCATGTATTATATTATCACACTAAGACTGGTGGGAGTCATATCATGTATTATATTATAAACTAAGACTGGTGGGAGTCATATCATGTATTATATTATCACACTAAGGCTGGTGGGAGTCATCATGTATTATATTATAAACTAAGACTGGTGGGAGTCATATCATGTATTACATTATCACACTAAGACTGGTGGGAGTCATATCATGTATTATATTATCACACTAAGGCTGGTGGGAGTCATATCATGTATTATATTATCACACTAAGGCTGGTGGGAGTCATATCATGTATTATATTATCACACTAAGGCTGGTGGGAGTCATATCATGTATTATATTATCACACTAAGGCTGGTGGGAGTCATATCATGTATTATATTATCACACTAAGGCTGGTGGGAGTCATATCATGTATTATATTATCACACAGATGCAGGACTTTGCGGGGAGAAGACACAGCTATAGACGTATATTAGAGTTGAGGTTAGAAGTAGAAGTTACTGTATTTCACCACAAGTGTGTTAAGATGTCAGAGGGAGTCTATGAAAACTCAGATGGATTTGAAGACGATGAGCTTGATGCAATGAAGAACACAGAGATTGATGACCAATTATATTCCAATGTAAGAGCCTTCAAGCCCAGTTCAAGAGATGGAGTTGTTGCTTCAGGTAAGATTACACACACACACACACACACACACACACACACACACACACTAAACAGGTGAGATTGCCATGTAGTAATATGGCTTTGTTCTGGACGACTGTGTGATCACGCTCTCCGTAGCCGATGTGAGTAAGACCTTTAGACAGGTCAACATTCACAAGGCCGCAGGGCCAGACGGATTACCAGGACGTGTACTCTGAGCATGTGCTGACCAACTTGCAAGTGTCTTCACTTACATTTTCAACCTCTCCCTGTCTGTCTGTAATCCCAACATGTTTTAACCTGTTAGGGCTAGGGGGCAGTATTGACACGGCTGGATAAAAAACGTACCCGATTTAATCTGGTTACTACTCCTGCCCAGTAACTAGAATATGCATATAATTATTGGCTTTGGATAGAAAACACCCTAAAGTTTCTAAAACTGTTTGAATGGTGTCTGTGAGTATAACAGAACTCATATGGCAGGCCAAAACCTGAGAAGATTTCAAGCAGGAAGTGGCCTGTCTGAGAAGTAGTGTTTCATCTTGGCTCTTTTTATTGAAGACTCAGGATCTGTGCAATAACGTGACACTTCCTACGGCTTCCATAGGGTCTCAGAGCCCGGGAAAAAGCTGAACGATATCGATGCAGGCTCTGGCTGAAACACTTTATCGCTTTTGGCAAGTGGCCACACAGAGTACTATGGGCTTAGGCGCGTGCCCGCTTCGACCGAATGCTTTCTTTTCCTTTGTCTGTTTACCTAAAAGCAGATTCCCGGTCTGAATATTATCTCTTTTTTATGAGAAAAATGGCATAAAAATTGATTTTAAACAGCGGTTGACATGCTTCGAAGTACGGTAATGGAATATTTAGAATTTTTTTGTCACGAATTGCGCCATGCTCGCCACCCTTATTTACCCTTTAGGATAGTGTCTAGAACGCACAAACAAAACACCGCTGTTTGGATATAACGATGGATTATTTTGGACCAAACCAACATTTGTTATTGAAGTAGAAGTCCTGGGAGTGCATTCTGACAAAGACAACAAAGGTAATAACATTTTTCTTATAGTAAATCTGACTTTGATGAGTGCTAAACTTGCTGGGTGTCTAAATAGCCCGGCATCACAGGGCTAGCTATCTACTGAGAATTTTGCAAAATGTGCTTTCACCGAAAAGCTATTTTAAAATCGGACATATTGAGTGCATAGAGGAGTTCTGTATCTATAATTCTTAAAATAATTGTTATGCTTTTTGTGAACGTTTATCGTGAGTAATTTAGTAAATTCACCGGCAGTGTTCGGTGGGAATGCTAGTCACATGCTAGTCACATGCTAATGTAAAAAGCTGGTTTTTGATATAAATATGAACATGATTGAACAAAACATGCATGTATTGTATAACATAATGTCCTAGGGTTGTCATCTGATGAAGATCATCAAAGGTTAGTGCTACATTTAGCTGTGGTTTGGGTTTATGTGACATTATATGCTAGCTTGAAAAATGGGTGTATGATTATTTCTGGCTGGGTACTCTGCTGACATAATCTAATGTTTTGCTTTCGTTGTAAAGCCTTTTTGAAATCGGACAGTGTGGTTAGATTAACAAGAGTCTTATCTTTAAAATGGTGTAAAATAGTCATATTTTTGAAAAATTGAAGTAATAGCATATCTAAGGTATTTGAAAATTGCGCCACAGGATTCAACTGGCTGTTGAGTAGGTTAGCCCATAGAGGTTAAGCAGACCACCCTGTGCCCAAGAACACTAAGGTAACCTGCCTAAATGACTACCGACCCGTAGCAACAGTTAGTGGAAGGCTGGTAATGGCTCACATCAACACCATTATCCCAGAAACCCAAGACCCACTCCAATTTGCATATCGCCCAAACAAATCCACAGATGATGCAATCTCTATTGCACTCCACACTGCCCTTTCCCACCTGGACAAAAGGAACACCTATGTGAGAATGCTATTCCTTGACTACAGATCAGTGTTCAACACCATAGTACCCTCAACGCTCATCAATAAGCTAAGGACCCTGGGACTAAACACCTCCCTCTGTAACTGGATTCTTGACTTCCAGACGGGCCGCCCCCCAGGTGGTAAGGGTAGGTAACAACACATCCGCCACGCTGATCCTCAACACGGGGGCCCCTCAGGGGTGCGTGCTCAGTACCCTCCTGTACTCCCTGTTCACTCATGACTGCATGGCCAGGCATGACTCCAACACCATCATTAAGTTTGCCGATGACACAACAGGGGTAGGCCTGATCACCGACAATGACGAGACAGCCTATAGGGAGGAGGTCAGAGACCTGGCCATGTGGTGCAAGGACAACAACCTCTCCCTCAACGTGATCAAGACAAAGGAGATGATCGCGGACTACAGGAAAAGGAGGACCGAGCATGCCCCTGTTCTCATCGATGGGGCTGTAGTGGAGCAGGTTGAGAGTTTCAAGTTCTTTGGTGTCCACATCACCAACAAACTAACATGGTCCAAACACACCAAGACGGTTGTGAAGAGGGCACAACAAAATCTGAAAAGAGGGCACAACAGACTGAAAACATTTGGCATGGGTCCTCAGATCCTCAAAAGGTTCTAACGCTGCACCACCGAGAGCATCCTAACTGGTTGCACCACTGCCTGGTATGGCAACTGCTCGGCCTCCGACAGCAAGGCACTACAAAGGGTAGTGCATACAGCCCAGTACATCACTGGGCCAAACTTCCTGCCATCCAGGACCTCTATACCAGGCGGTGTCAGAGGAAGGCCCTAAACATTGTCAAAGACTCCAGCCACCCTAGTCATAGACTGTTCTCTCTGTTATCGCATGGCAAGCAGTAACAGAGTGCCTAAGTCTAGGTCCAAGAGGCTTATAAACAGTTTCTACCCCCAAGCCATAAGACTCCTGAACATCTAATCAAATGGCTACCCAGACTATTTGCATTGTCCCCCCCCTCTTTTACCCTGCTGCTACTCTGTTTATTATCTATGCATAGTAACTTTAATAACTCTACCTACATGTACATATTACCTCAATTACCTCGACACCAGTGCTCCCGCACACTGACTCTGTACCGGTACTCCCTGTATAAAGCCCTGCTATTGGTATTTTACTGCTGCTCTTTAATTATTTGTTACTTTTATTTATTTTCATTTTTTTGTATTTTTCTTAATGGGCTACGGGGGCAGTATTGAGAATTTTGAAAAAAATAGGTGCCCATTTTTAACTGCCACCTACACCAACTCAGAAGCTAGGATATGCATATTATTACCAGATTTGGATAGAAAACACTCTGAATTTTCTAAAACTGTTTGAATGGTGTCTGTAAGTATAACAAAACTCATATGGCAGGCAAAAACCTGAGAAAACCTGAGAGAAAAAAAGAATTTTGTGGCTGTACTATTTTTTTTAATCATTGTTTAATAGATACCACAGTGAGAAAGGATTCATTTCGCAACTCCTACGGCTTCCACTAGATGTCAGCGATCTTTATAAAGTTGTTTGAAGCGTCGATGATCAACAGAGACCGGATGACAAGGAAGGGAAGTTGACCTCCCTGGGATGTCGTCACTTCCATTATTGCCTGCACCTGCTCAATCATGTGACTCGAGACAATTTTCAAAGATGTTTTTCTAGACACAGGAGCGGTCGTGATGAAACATTACTGATGTTTCACGTTAAAAATGGCTCTAAAGATTGATGCTAAACAACGTTTGACATGTTTGAACGAACGTAAATAGATTATTTTTTAAACTTTTTTAACTTTTCGCCGTGACTTCCCACCCCCCGCCCGCGCTACTTTTGAGTAGCCACCGAAGCGCTAACAACATGGAACAACTTGGAGTTATTTGGACATCAATTATGAACTTTGTCAAAAGAAACCACATTTGTAGTGGACCTGGGATTCCTGGAAGTGCCAATGGATGAAGATAATCAAAGGTAAGGGATTATTGACGATAGTATTATTGATATTAGCTGGTTACAAGATGCTAACCTATATAGCCTAGCCTATTGTTCTTAGCACAGCACCCGGTTTATTGCAACTTGTGATTTCCCAGTAAAGTTATTTTGAAATCTGGCAATACAGTAGCATTTACGAAATGATAAACTATTATTATTTGAATCACAATATTATAATTTACCAATGTTTTCGAATAGTAATTTTGTAAATTGTAACGTTGTTCACCGGAAGCACTTCAGAGAAGAAAAAAATCTGAATTTCACGCTACTGTAAAATGCTGTTTTTGGATATAAATATGAACTTGATGGAACAAAAAATGCATGTATTGTATAACATAATGTCCTAGGAGTGTCATCTGATGGAGATTGCCAAAGGTTAGTGCATAATTTTAGCTGGTTTCTGCTTTTGGTGACCTTGAATTGAAAATGGATGTTTGTACTTTTGTGGCTATGTACTGTCCTAACATAATCTAACTTTATGCTTTTGCCGTAAAGCCTCTTTGAAAATCGAACAATGTGGTTGGAATAAGGAGATGTTTATCTTTTAAATGGTGTAAAATAGTTGCTTGTTTGAGAAATTGAAATTATTAGATTTTTGATGTTTTGAATTTCCAGCCTTGTTAGCAATCCCGTCTCGGGGTTCATTGCTAACCTGTAGCCCCAACAGGTTAAAACACCTGTTGGATACGGCGCATGTGACAAATACAATTTTATTTTATTTATTTGTCCCAATCGTGGATGATACAGTAAAACACATTACCAAATACCATACTTTAATAATTTGTGATTCAGTACATTTCCAGTGGTGGAAGAGACCCTCTGGAGTAGCTGCAGTGTGTCTGGGGCTGCTGTGTGTTCTCCTACTGACTGGGATCATAGGCCTGTCTGTCTACTGTAAGTTTAGTATTTTGTCACTGAGACTTAAGTAGAATACTTAATCATCCTTAATCATCCTTAATCATCCTTAATCAACCTTAATCATACTTAATCATCCTTAATCATCCTTAATCATCAATGGTGTGGTAGTTACATGTTTGATTAACTTTTCCCTTTTACAGATGGAGTAATTGGTCATCACGACTCAACAGAGAGAGACCAGCTACAGGCCAGTTACAGCCTTCTGACTAAAGAGAGAGACCAGCTACAGACCAGTTACAGCCTTCTGACTAAAGAGAGAGACCAGCTACAGATCAGTTACAGCCTTCTGTCTAAAGAGAGAGACCAGCTACAGACCAGTTACAGCCTTCTGACTAAAGAGAGAGACCAGCTACAGACCAGCAGTAACACCCTGACTAAAGAGAGAGACCAGCAACAAAAAGAGAAAAATGATCTCATGAGAAAGTTCTCTAATCTGAGTGAGTTTACCAAATAAATGATCATAACATCATATATCTAATATGCAGTCAACTTGTGTTTGTATTCTAAAATAATAGGTGCAGAATAATAAGATGGAAATTCATGTTTTTGTCTTGTAGAACAAACCTGCCCTAAAGACTGGAAGAAGTTTGAATCCAGTTGGTACTTCCTGTCTACTGAGACTAAAACCTGGGGGGAGAGCAAAGATGACTGTCTGGAGAGAGGAGCAGACCTGGTGATCATCAACAGTGATAAGGAACAGGTGAGAGAGAAAGAGAGAGAGATATGGCGGGGGGGTTATGATCAAACATCCCTTGGTCAGTAATGTATCTTCCAGTATTTAACACATGTAGTCTATAGTAGTTGACAATATCAGCTCTTTCTCACCAACAGGAGTTTCTCTTCCACTTCAACAAGGGTTTCTGGATTGGTCTGACTGACACTGTTACTGAGGGGACCTGGAAATGGGTGGACGGCAACCCACTGACCACCCCAAAGTAAGAGACTACTGCTCTAACAACTCTGACCACCGTGTAAGGGGTAGGACTGATTCTGTGTGTTTTTCATACTCTAGATTCTTAGAGAGTATCCAGTCTAACTGTATTGTTCGTAGTCTAGGTTCTTAGAGAGTATCCAGTCTAACTGTATTGTTCATACTCTAGATTCTTAGAGAGTGGTCAGTCTAACTGTATTGTTCATACTCTAGGTTCTGAGAGAGTGGTCAGTCTAGCTCTGTATTGTTCATACTCTAGGTTCTTAGAGAGTGGTCAGTCTAGCTCTGTATTGTTCATACTCTAGGTCCTGAGAGAGTGGTCAGTCTAGCTCTGTATTGTTCATACTCTAGGTTCTGAGAGAGTGGTCAGTCTAACTGTATTGTTCATACTCTAGGTCCTGAGAGAGTATCCAGTCTAGCTCTGTATTGTTCATACTCTAGGTTCTGAGAGAGTATCCAGTCTAACTGTATTGTTCATACTCTAGGTTCTGAGAGAGTGGTCAGTCTAACTGTGTTGTTCATACTCTAGGTTCTGAGAGAGTATCCAGTCTAACTGTATTGTTCATACTCTAGGTTCTGAGAGAGTGGTCAGTCTAGCTCTGTATTGTTCATACTCTAGGTTCTGAGAGAGTATCCAGTCTAACTGTATTGTTCATACTCTAGGTTCTGAGAGAGTGGTCAGTCTAACTCTGTGTTGTTCATACTCTAGGTTCTGAGAGAGTGGTCAGTCTAGCTCTGTGTTGTTCATACTCTAGGTTCTGAGAGAGTGGTCAGTCTAACTGTATTGTTCATACTCTAGGTCCTGAGAGAGTATCCAGTCTAGCTCTGTATTGTTCATACTCTAGGTTCTGAGAGAGTATCCAGTCTAACTGTATTCTTCATACTCTAGGTTCTGAGAGAGTATCCAGTCTAACTGTATTGTTCATACTCTAGGTTCTGAGAGAGTGGTCAGTCTAGCTCTGTATTGTTCATACTCTAGGTTCTGAGAGAGTGGTCAGTCTAACTGTGTTATTTCTACTGCAGGTACTGGGGGAGTGGACAGCCTAATGGTGGTGGAGTGGAGAACTGTGTGTTGTTAACTCACAGTTCATCAGACCAAGGACCATGGCATGACTATCCGTGTTCATTTAACCATTCCTGGATCTGTGAGATATAGTTCTTTCTCACTTTTAGTTATGATGTTGATTGTCATGCTGAAAGTCATGATACCAGCTACAGGGCCTTCAGAAAGTATTCACTGCCTAGACCTTTTCCACATTTTGAATTTTTAAATCGATTAAATTGAGATTTTACTGTCACTGTCCTACACACAATAACTCATAATGTCAAAGTGGAAATATGTTTTTCTTTTCTTTTTTACAAATGAATAAAAGATTTAAATCTGAAATGTCTTGAGTCAGAAAGTATTCAACCCCTTTGTTATGGCAAGCCTAAACACGTTCAGGAGTAAAATGTGCTTCCCTTGACACATAATAGGTTGCATAGACTCACTGTGTGAAATACAGAGTACAGTATAAAATAGAAAGGAGGACCAAGGCACTCTTCATATAATTGATTAAAATGCCTTTATTTGTATGGCATGTTCAATAGAAACAAGGTTTTAAAAATCTGACGCGTTTCGGCTGCATGGCCTTCGTCAGGGAGTACAAAGAAATAATACAATGTCCTCCTTTGAACAGCTTTTCCAATTAGCCCTAATTTGAAGGGAGTGGTTAAAATTGATTGGACACACCTAGTAAGCAATACTATACATATTAAAAAGTGAAATACTGTAGCTATGTTATCAAAAAAATACAACTCCAAGCTAGAAGTATCAGAACACTTAGAAAGGTAGTTCTAACCTTAAACATGACCGGGAGAAGTGTCAAGAATAAGAAAGCAATATATTCCATAGTACACTAGAACACAGCCAAACATGAACAACAATAGTCTAAACATAGCTGAGGGCAATTGAGCAAAATGACCACTAGATGACAGCAAATGGACCTATCACAACCCTACAGGAATGGTGAGAAATCCATATCTTCATGTAAACCAGGGTATTTAGTGGCCTGTAGTTTGTAAATCCATATCTTCATGTAAACCAGGGTATTTAGTGGCTTGTAGTTTGTAAATCCCAAAACCTTCCCTTTGTTTTAACTGTTTAAGACGGTCCCCTTTTCTAACAGAGGCCGGAACATGATCAATACCCATAGCTTGTAGGGAGGCAGGGTTGCCATGGTGTAAGGACTTGTAGTGCCTTGCCATGGGGTAGTCTTCATTGCCTACCCGTATAGCGTACTTGTGTTCCGCTAAGAGGTCTTGAAGGCGTCTCTAGGTGTGTCCAATTCATTGTGTAACCACTCCCTCTTCAAATTAGGGCTAATTGGAAAAGCTGTTCAAAAGAAGTCATTGTATTATTCTTTGTACTCCCTGACGAAGGCCATGCAGCCGAAACGCGTAGGATTTTTAAAAACTTTGTTTCTATTGAACATAACATACAGATAAAGGCATTTTAATTAATTATATGAAGAGTGCCTTTGTCCTCCTTTGTTTTTAATAAATCATATTAATGTGTACAGTCCAACATGTAATGTTGTTGTGGTATATAATAAATCATATTAATGTGTACAGTCCAACATGTAATGTTGTTGTAGTATATAATAAATCATATTAATGTGTACAGTCCAACATGTAATGTTGTTGCGGTATATAATAAATCATATTAATTTGTACAGTCCAACATGTAATGTTGTTGTGGTATATAATAAATCATATTAATGTGTACAGTCCAACATGAAATGTTGTTGTGGTATATAATAAATAACATTAATTTGTTCAGTCCAACATGTAATGTTGTTGTGGTATATAATAAATCATATTAATGTGTTCAGTCCAACATGAAATGTTGTTGTGGTATATAATAAATAACATTAATTTGTACAGTCCAACATGAAATGTTGTTGTGGTATTCTCCAATAATAAATCATATTAATGTGTACAGTCCAACATGTAATGTTGTTGTGGTATATAATAAATAACATTAATGTGTTCAGTCCAACATGAAATGTTGTTGTGGTATATAATAAATAACATTAATTTGTTCAGTCCAACATGAAATGTTGTTGTGGTATATAATAAATCATATTAATGTGTTCAGTCCAACATGAAATGTTGTTGTGGTATATAATACATCATATTAATGTGTACAGTCCAACATGTAATGTTGTTGTGGTATATAATAAATCATATTAATGTGTTCAGTCCAACATGTAATGTTGTTGTAGTATATAATAAATCATATTAATGTGTACAGTCCAACATGAAATGTTGTTGTGGTATATAATAAATCATATTAATGTGTTCAGTCCAACATGTAATGTTGTTGTAGTATATAATAAATCATATTAATGTGTACAGTCCAACATGTAATGTTGTTGTGGTATATAATAAATCATATTAATGTGTACAGTCCAACATGTAATGTTGTTGTGGTATATAATAAATCATATTAATGTGTTCAGTCCAACATGTAATGTTGTTGTGGTATATAATAAATCATATTAATGTGTTCAGTCCAACATGTAATGTTGTTGTGGTATATAATAAATCATATTAATGTGTACAGTCCAACATGTAATGTTGTTGTGGTATATAATACATCATATTAATGTGTACAGTCCAACATGTAATGTTGTTGTGGTATATAATAAATCATATTAATGTGTTCAGTCCAACATGTAATGTTCTTCTGGTATTCTCCAATAATAAATCATATTAATGTGTTCAGTCCAACATGTAATGTTGTTGTAGTATATAATAAATCATATTAATGTGTACAGTCCAACATGAAATGTTGTTGTGGTATATAATAAATCATATTAATGTGTTCAGTCCAACATGTAATGTTGTTGTAGTATATAATAAATCATATTAATGTGTACAGTCCAACATGTAATGTTGTTGTGGTATATAATAAATCATATTAATGTGTACAGTCCAACATGTAATGTTGTTGTGGTATATAATAAATCATATTAATGTGTTCAGTCCAACATGTAATGTTGTTGTGGTATATAATAAATCATATTAATGTGTTCAGTCCAACATGTAATGTTGTTGTGGTATATAATAAATCATATTAATGTGTACAGTCCAACATGTAATGTTGTTGTGGTATATAATAAATCATATTAATGTGTACAGTCCAACATGAAATGTTGTTGTGGTATATAATAAATCATATTAATGTGTACAGTCCAACATGTAATGTTGTTGTGGTATATAATAAATCATATTAATGTGTACAGTCCAACATGTAATGTTGTTGTGGTATATAATAAATCATATTCATGTGTTCAGTCCAACATGTAATGTTGTTGTGGTATATAATAAATCATATTAATGTGTTCAGTCCAACATGTAATGTTGTTTTGGTATATAATAAATCATATTAATGTGTACAGTCCAACATGAAATGTTGTTGTGGTATATAATAAATCATATTAATGTGTTCAGTCCAACATGTAATGTTGTTGTGGTATATAATAAATCATATTAATGTGTACAGTCCAACATGTAATGTTGTTGTGGTATATAATAAATCATATTCATGTGTTCAGTCCAACATGTAATGTTGTTGTGGTATATAATAAATCATATTAATGTGTTCAGTCCAACATGTAATGTTGTTTTGGTATATAATAAATCATATTAATGTGTACAGTCCAACATGAAATGTTGTTGTGGTATATAATAAATCATATTAATGTGTTCAGTCCAACATGTAATGTTGTTGTGGTATATAATAAATCATATTAATGTGTACAGTCCAACATGTAATGTTGTTGTGGTATATAATAAATCATATTAATGTGTACAGTCCAACATGTAATGTTGTTGTGGTATATAATAAATCATATTAATGTGTTCAGTCCAACATGTAATGTTGTTGTGGTATATAATAAATCATATTAATGTGTACAGTCCAACATGTAATGTTGTTGTGGTATATAATAAATCATATTAATGTGTTCAGTCCAACATGTAATGTTGTTGTGGTATATAATAAATCATATTAATGTGTACAGTCCAACATGTAATGTTGTTGTGGTATATAATAAATCATATTAATGTGTTCAGTCCAACATGTAATGTTGTTGTGGTATATAATAAATCATATTAATGTGTACAGTCCAACATGTAATGTTGTTGTGGTATTCTCCAATAATAAATCATATTAATGTGTACAGTCCAACATGTAATGTTGTTGTGGTATTCTCCAATAATAAATCATAAGTAAGTAGCCCTCTCATTCCTATTCCCCATAATATTGTACTATAAGTGTCTTTATTAAATGCTTTAGGTTAAAATAATTACTCTTTGACGATTTTTGAAACACATTTTGGACGTCTCTGTGCGTTACGCACCTATACTGTGGGTCTCCCATCCTCCTCAACAACAGAAATGTCTAATAACGTCTAATACAATTCATCATTAACCTGTTACATCTAGACGTTCCGCTAGCGGAACACCTGCTCCAATATCCAATGATAGGCGTGGCACGAATTACATATTCCTCAAAAATACAAAAACTTCAATTTTTCAAACATATGACTATTTCACAGCATTTTAAAGACAAGACTCTCCTTTATCTAACCACACTGTCCGATTTCAAAAAGGCTTTACAGCGAAAGCAAAACATTAGATTATGTCAGCAGAGTACCCAGCCAGAAATAATCAGACACCCGTTTTTCAAGCTAGCATATAATGTCACAAAAACCAAGAAGACAGCTAAATGCAGCACTAACCTTTGATGATCTTCATCAGATGACACACCTAGGACATTATGTTATACAATACATGCATGTTTTGTTCAATCAAGTTCATATTTATATCAAAAACCAGCTTTTTACATTAGCATGTCACGTTCAGAACTAGCATACCCCCCGCAAACTTCCGGGGGATTCGCTAACATTTTACTAAATTACTCACGACAAACATTCACAAAAAGCATAACAATTATTTTAAGAATTATAGATACAGACCTCCTCTATGCACTCGATATGTCCGATTTTAAAATAGCTTTTTGGTGAAAGCACATTTTGCAATATTCTAAGTACATAGCCCAGGCATCACGGGCTCGCTATTTAGACACCCGGCAAGTTTAGCACTCACCATAATCATATTTACTATTATAAAAGTTTGATTACCTTTTGTTGTCTTCGTCAGAATGCACACCCAGGACTGCTACTTCAATAACAAATGTTGGTTTGGTCCAAAATAATCCATCGTTATATCCGAATAGCGGCGTTTTGTTCGTGCGTTCCAGACACTATCCGAAATGGTAAAGAAGTGTCGCGCGCATGGCGCAATTCGAGACAATAAAATTTAAAATATTCCATTACCGTACTTCGAAGCATGTCAACCGCTGTTTAACCTGTTAGGGCTAGGGGGCAGCATTGACACGGCTGGATAAAAAACATACCCGATTTAATCTGGTTACCACTCCTACTCAGTAACTAGAATATGCATATACTTATTACATATGGATAGAAAACACCCTAAATTTTCTAAAACTGTTTGAATGGTGTCTGTGAGTATAACAGAACTCAAATGGCAGGTCAAAACCTGAGAGATTCCTTTACAGGAAGTGGCCTGTCTGACCATTTCTGGAACTTCTTTGCCATCTCTATCATTTACTAAGGATCTCTGCTCTAACGTGACACTTCCCACGTCTTCCATAGGCTCTCATAGCCCGGGAAAAAAGAGAATGTCGTCATTCCAGCCCCAGGCTGAAACACATTATCGCCTTTCTCAAGTGGCCCATCAAGAGACACTAGCTTATGCGCGTGACCCCGACCGCCCCCGCCTTTGGGATTTTTTCCTCTGTTTGCCGAAAAGGAGATTCCCTGTCGGAATATTATCGCTTTTCTACGAGAAAAATGACGTAAAAATTGATTTTAAACAGCGGTTGACATGCTTCGACGTACGGCAATGGAATACTTTGAATTTTATTGTCAGGAATTGCGCCAAGCGCGCGACACTTCTTTACTATTTCGGATAGTGTCTGGAACGCACGAACAAAACGCCGCTATTCGGATATAACGATGGATTATTTTGGACCAAACCAACATTTGTTATTGAAGTAGACGTCCTGGGTGTGCATTCTGACGAAGACAACAAAAGGTAATGACATTTTTATAATAGTAAATATGATTATGGTGAGTGCTAAACTTGCCGGGTGTCTAAATAGCGAGCCCGTGATGCCTGGGCTATGTACTTAGAATATTGCAAAATGTGCTTTCACCAAAAAGCTATTTTAAAATCGGACATATCGAGTGCATAGAGGAGGTCTGTATCTATAATTCTTAAAATAATTGTTATGCTTTTTGTGAACGTTTATCGTGAGTAATTTAGTAAAATGTTAGCGAATTCCCCGTAAGTTTGCGGGGGGTATGCTAGTTCTGAACGTCACATGCTAATGTAAAAAGCTGGTTTTTGATATAAATATGAACTTGATTGAACAAAACATGCATGTATTGTATAACATAATGTCCTAGGGTTGTCATCTGATGAAGATCATCAAAGGTGAGTGCTGCATTTAGCTGTCTTCTGGGTTTTGGTGACATTATATGCTGGCTTGAAAAATGGGTGTCTGATTATTTCTGGCTTGGTACTCTGCTGACATAATCTAATGTTTTGCTTTCGTTGTAAAGCCTTTTTGAAATCGGACAGTGTGGTTAGATTAACGAGAGTCTTATCTTTAAATAGCTGTAAAATAGTCATATGTTTGAGAAATAGAAGTAATAGGATTTTGAAGATTTTGAAAATCGCGCCACAGGCTGGCAGTGGCTGTTACGTAGGTGGGACGAATTCGTCCCGCCGGTCCCATAGAGGTTAAAATCAATTTTTACGCCATTTTTCTCGTAGAAAAGCGATAATATTCCGACAGGGAATCTCCTTTTCGGCAAACAGAGGAAAAAATCACAAAGGCGGGGGCGGTCGGGTCACGCGCATAAGCCCAGAGTCCCTTGATCGGCCACTTGAGAAAGGCGATAATGTGTTTCAGCCTGGGGCTGGAATGACGACATTCTGTTTTTTCCCGGGCTCTGAGAGCCTATGGAAGACGTGGGAAGTGTCACGTTAGAGCAGAGATCCTTAGTAAAAGATAGAGATGGAAAAGAAGTTCAAGAAATGGTCAGACAGGCCACTTCCTGTAAAGGAATCTCTCAGGTTTTGACCTGCCATTTGAGTTCTGTTATACTCACAGACACCATTCAAACAGTTTTAGAAACTTTACGGTGTTTTCTATCCATGTGTAATAAGTATATGCATATTCTAGTTACTGGGTAGGAGTGGTAACCAGATTAACCTCTTGGGGCTAGGTGGGACGCTAGCGTGCCACCTGTGGTGCACTCCATCAACAGCAGGTGCATTTCAAGAGCGGCAAATTTGAATCCAAATAAATGTCAAAATTCAAATTTTTCAAAAATACAACTATGTTACACCATTTGAAAGATAAACATCTCCTTAATCTAACCACGTTTTACGATTTCAAAAAGGTTTTACGGCGAAAGCATAAATTTAGAGTATGTTAGGACAGTACATTTACAAGAGTTGTGTGTAATGTTTTGTCAAGTCAAAGACAGGGTCACCAAAACCATAAAACCAGCTAAAATGATACACTAACCTTTTACAATCTCCATCAGATGACACTCCTAGGACATTATGTTAGACAATGCATGCATTTTTAGTTCTATCAAGTTCATATTTATATACAAAAACAGCGTTTTACTATGGCATTGATGTTGAGGAAATCGTTTCCCTCCAATAACCGGCAGTCAAGTCAGCGTCACAAATTAAATAATTAAAATTAGAAAACATTGGTAAAATATTATATTGTCATTTAAAGAATTATAGATTTACATCTTTTGAACGCAATCAACTTGCCAGATTTAAAAATAACCTTACTGGGAAATCACACTTTGCAATAATCTGAGCACTGTGCCCAGAAAAATACGCGTTGCGATACAGACTAGACGTCATGTTGGGGAGATCTAAAATCGAAAATACTATGTAAATAATCCATTACCTTTGATTCTCTTCATCAGATGTCACTTCCAGGTATCACAGGTCCATAACGAATGTAGTTTTGTTCAAAAAAGCTCATCATTTATGTCCAAAAATCTCCGTCTCGTTAGCACATGATGTAAGCCAGCCGGACTTCTCGTCATGAACGAGGGGAAAAAATATATTTCCGTTCGTTCAAACATGTCAAACGTTGTATAGCATAAATCATTAGGGCCTTTTTTAACCAGAACATGAATAATATTCAAGGTGGACGAATGCATAGCCTTTTATAACGTATTGGAACGAGGGTACCCAACATGAAGTAGCGCGCCAGGTGTCTAATGGGACATCACCGTTCCATGGCTCTTGTTCGGTCAGATCTCCCTCCAGAAGACTCAAAACACTTTGTAAAGGCTGGTGACATCTAGTGGAAGCAATAGGAAGTGCCAAAATATTCCTAAACCCCTGTGTTTTTCAATGGGATAGGTTTAAAGTCAATACAACACATCAGGTATCCACTTCCTGTCAGAAAATGTCTCAGGGTTTTGCCTGCCAAATGAGTTCTGTTATACTCACAGACACCATTCAAACAGTTTTGGAAACTTTAGAGTGTTTTCTATCCATATATAATAAGTATATGCATATTCTAGTTACTGGGTAGGATTAGTAACCAGATTAAATCGGGTACATTTTTTTTATCCAGACGTGCAAATGCTGCCCCCTAGACCCAACAGGTTAAATCGGGTATGTTTTTTATCCAGCCGTGTCAATACTGCCCCCTAGCCCTAACAGGTTAAAGAGATAGATCCTAGTAAACCAACTACCCTAATCGTGTCCACCCAGTAAGTTGGGACCGCTTCTTCCCATTTAATATACTTATCTATTATAAAAAATGTTTTTTTAAGTAGTTCGTCATCCAATAGGCCACAAAGTGTTTCCGAACCTGCTCTACTATCCCCCTGTTGACACATGGCTCTGCCCATGTGTCAATCTTGCCGCATCTTGAAACAATGACTTAGGTAGTATTGGTAACTTATCATGATACCAAATACCGTCCTTATATAAATTCCTCCTAACTTCTCCCTTTTCGAAATCCCTTTCACTGGTGCTCTAGACTGACAATTTTAATATAGCTTTGTCTATGTTTACTTCCTCTTTTAAGAACTGCTGTGTCGACGGCTGCGGTTTAACCTGTTGGGTCTAGGGGGCAGCATTTGCACGTCTGGATAAAAAAAATGTACCCGATTTAATCTGGTTACTAATCCTACCCAGTAACTAGAATATGCATATACTTATTATATATGGATAGAAAACACTCTAAAGTTTCTAAAACTGTTTGAATGGTGTCTGTGAGTATAACAGAACTCATTTGGCAGGCAAAACCCTGAGACATTTTCTGACAGGAAGTGGATACCTGATGTGTTGTATTGACTTTAAACCTATCCCATTGAAAAACACAGGGGCTAAGGAATATTTTGGCACTTCCTATTGCTTCCACTAGATGTCACCAGCCTTTACAAAGTGTTTTGAGTCTTCTGGAGGGAGATCTGACCGAACAAGAGCCATGGAACGATGATGTCCCATTAGACACCTGGCGCGCGAGTTCATGTTGGGTACCCTCGTTCCAATACGTTATAAAAGAGTATGCATTCGTCCACCTTGAATATTATTCATGTTCTGGTTAAAAAAGGCCCTAATGATTTATGCTATACAACGTTTGACATGTTTGAACGAACGGAAATATATTTTTTCCCCTCGTTCATGACGAGAAGTCCGGCTGGCTTACATCATGTGCTAACGAGACGGAGATTTTTGGACATAAATGATGAGCTTTTTTGAACAAAACTACATTCGTTATGGACCTGTGATACCTGGAAGTGACATCTGATGAAGAGAATCAAAGGTAATGGATTATTTACATAGTATTTTCGATTTTAGATCTCCCCAACATGACGTCTAGTCTGTATCGCAACGCGTATTTTTCTGGGCGCAGTGCTCAGATTATTGCAAAGTGTGATTTCCCAGTAAGGTTATTTTTAAATCTGGCAAGTTGATTGAGTTCAAGAGATGTAAATCTATAATTCTTTAAATGACAATATAATATTTTACCAATGTTTTCTAATTTTAATTATTTAATTTGTGACGCTGACTTGACTGCCGGTTATTGGAGGGAAACGATTTCCTCAACATCAATGCCATAGTAAAACGCTGTTTTTGGATATAAATATGAACTTGATAGAACTAAAAATGCATGCATTGTCTAACATAATGTCCTAGGAGTGTCATCTGATGGAGATTGTAAAAGGTTAGTGCATCATTTTAGCTGGTTTTATGGTTTTGGTGACCCTGTCTTTGACTTGACAAAACATTACACACAACTCTTGTAAATGTACTGTCCTAACATACTCTAAATTTATGCTTTCGCCGTAAAACCTTTTTGAAATCGTAAAACGTGGTTAGATTAAGGAGATGTTTATCTTTCAAATGGTGTAAAATAGTTGTATTTTTGAAAAATTTGAATTTTGACATTTATTTGGATTCAAATTTGCCGCTCTTGAAATGCACCTGCTGTTGATGGAGTGCACCACGGGTGGCACGCTAGCGTCCCACCTAGCCCCAAGAGGTTAAGACCTGCCTTTTTCGTTTCCGCATCTGCTTTTCTGTTGTTGTTACTGACACTATCTGTCCCTCTAATGTGGGCCTCACATTTACAAATGGCTAACTTTTCTGGCAAAATACAGCATCTAATAGATTCAAAATCAACTGAGTGTGTGTAATAGGTTTCCCAGAAGTGGTTACCATTCCCCTGCTTCTCCATTGGGCTGCAAATATGTGTACTGTGTTAAATGCATAGGCACTGTCTTTGTAAATAGTAATACGTTTTCCTGTCCCTAACTGAAACGCACGGGTAAGTGCTACTATTTCTGCCTATTGTTTTGAATAGTTTCTCGTTAACGGCTCTGCTTCCAAGACCTCTGTGTCTGTAACTATAGCATATCCTGTCGCATTAGTGCCATCATGGTTCTTTCTTGATGATCCATCTACAAACATAGTCAGTTCCCCATCAGGTAAAGCTAGATAAGTCAAATCGGGTCTTGGTAGGACAACTTTCTCAGTTTCTGTTACACAATCATGTGGGCTGCCATCTGTTGCCTATATACTTAACCTGTTGGGTCTAGGGGGCAGCATTTGCACGTCTGGATAAAAAAAATGTACCCGATTTAATCTGGTTACTAATCCTACCCAGTAACTAGAATATGCATATACTTATTATATATGGATAGAAAACACTCTAAAGTTTCCAAAACTGTTTGAATGGTGTCTGTGAGTATAACAGAACTCATTTGGCAGGCAAAACCCTGAGACATTTTCTGACAGGAAGTGGATACCTGATGTGTTGTATTGACTTTAAACCTATCCCATTGAAAAACACAGGGGTTTAGGAATATTTTGGCACTTCCTATTGCTTCCACTAGATGTCACCAGCCTTTACAAAGTGTTTTGAGTCTTCTGGAGGGAGATCTGACCGAACAAGAGCCATGGAACGGTGATGTCCCATTAGACACCTGGCGCGCTACTTCATGTTGGGTACCCTCGTTCCAATACGTTATAAAAGACTATGCATTCGTCCACCTTGAATATTATTCATGTTCTGGTTAAAAAAGGCCCTAATGATTTATGCTATACAACGTTTGACATGTTTGAACGAACGGAAATATATTTTTTCCCCTCGTTCATGACGAGAAGTCCGGCTGGCTTACATCATGTGCTAACGAGACGGAGATTTTTGGACATAAATGATGAGCTTTTTTGAACAAAACTACATTCGTTATGGACCTGTGATACCTGGAAGTGACATCTGATGAAGAGAATCAAAGGTAATGGATTATTTACATAGTATTTTCGATTTTAGATCTCCCCAACATGACGTCTAGTCTGTATCGCAACGCGTATTTTTCTGGGCACAGTGCTCAGATTATTGCAAAGTGTGATTTCCCAGTAAGGTTATTTTTAAATCTGGCAAGTTGATTGCGTTCAAAAGATGTAAATCTATAATTCTTTAAATGACAATATAATATTTTACCAATGTTTTCTAATTTTAATTATTTAATTTGTGACGCTGACTTGACTGCCGGTTATTGGAGGGAAACGATTTCCTCAACATCAATGCCATAGTAAAACGCTGTTTTTGGATATAAATATCAACTTGATAGAACTAAAAATGCATGCATTGTCTAACATAATGTCCTAGGAGTGTCATCTGATGGAGATTGTAAAAGGTTAGTGTATCATTTTAGCTGGTTTTATGGTTTTGGTGACCCTGTCTTTGACTTGACAAAACATTACACACAACTCTTGTAAATGTACTGTCCTAACATACTCTAAATTTATGCTTTCGCCGTAAAACCTTTTTGAAATCGTAAAACGTGGTTAGATTAAGGAGATGTTTATCTTTCAAATGGTGTAACATAGTTGTATTTTTGAAAAATTTGAATTTTGACATTTATTTGGATTCAAATTTGCCGCTCTTGAAATGCACCTGCTGTTGATGGAGTGCACCACGGGTGGCACGCTAGCGTCCCACCTAGCCCCAAGAGGTTAACCTGTTGGGTCTAGGGGGCAGCATTTGCACGTCTGGATAAAAAAAATGTACCCGATTTAATCTGGTTACTAATCCTACCCAGTAACTAGAATATGCATATACTTATTATATATGGATAGAAAACACTCTAAAGTTTCCAAAACTGTTTGAATGGTGTCTGTGAGTATAACAGAACTCATTTGGCAGGCAAAACCCTGAGACATTTTCTGACAGGAAGTGGATACCTGATGTGTTGTATTGACTTTAAACCTATCCCATTGAAAAACACAGGGGTTTAGGAATATTTTGGCACTTCCTATTGCTTCCACTAGATGTCACCAGCCTTTACAAAGTGTTTTGAGTCTTCTGGAGGGAGATCTGACCGAACAAGAGCCATGGAACGGTGATGTCCCATTAGACACCTGGCGCGCTACTTCATGTTGGGTACCCTCGTTCCAATACGTTATAAAAGACTATGCATTCGTCCACCTTGAATATTATTCATGTTCTGGTTAAAAAAGGCCCTAATGATTTATGCTATACAACGTTTGACATGTTTGAACGAACGGAAATATATTTTTTCCCCTCGTTCATGACGAGAAGTCCGGCTGGCTTACATCATGTGCTAACGAGACGGAGATTTTTGGACATAAATGATGAGCTTTTTTGAACAAAACTACATTCGTTATGGACCTGTGATACCTGGAAGTGACATCTGATGAAGAGAATCAAAGGTAATGGATTATTTACATAGTATTTTCGATTTTAGATCTCCCCAACATGACGTCTAGTCTGTATCGCAACGCGTATTTTTCTGGGCACAGTGCTCAGATTATTGCAAAGTGTGATTTCCCAGTAAGGTTATTTTTAAATCTGGCAAGTTGATTGCGTTCAAAAGATGTAAATCTATAATTCTTTAAATGACAATATAATATTTTACCAATGTTTTCTAATTTTAATTATTTAATTTGTGACGCTGACTTGACTGCCGGTTATTGGAGGGAAACGATTTCCTCAACATCAATGCCATAGTAAAACGCTGTTTTTGTATATAAATATCAACTTGATAGAACTAAAAATGCATGCATTGTCTAACATAATGTCCTAGGAGTGTCATCTGATGGAGATTGTAAAAGGTTAGTGCATCATTTTAGCTGGTTTTATGGTTTTGGTGACCCTGTCTTTGACTTGACAAAACATTACACACAACTCTTGTAAATGTACTGTCCTAACATACTCTAAATTTATGCTTTCGCCGTAAAACCTTTTTGAAATCGTAAAACGTGGTTAGATTAAGGAGATGTTTATCTTTCAAATGGTGTAACATAGTTGTATTTTTGAAAAATTTGAATTTTGACATTTATTTGGATTCAAATTTGCCGCTCTTGAAATGCACCTGCTGTTGATGGAGTGCACCACGGGTGGCACGCTAGCGTCCCACCTAGCCCCAAGAGGTTAACCTAAGTTTACCATTATTACGCTTATTCTGGCTAAATATAATAATAATATTATGGCAATTTCACAACCTTGTTGTGTTAAATTCCTTACACTGCTTCCAACCACAGCTAAACGTAGCTTTATAATGTATAAAAATACCACTACTGGTCAAAAGATATTCAAATAACATAATCAGATCAAATTCACTAATCTGAACTACTCCACAAAGAAAAATTATTGTACCCTTATTTTCATTCTGTCTTCTCATTGGTTCAAATTACCAATGTGTCTAAGAACTTTAAACTCCATCATCATTATCAGTTATACAAATTTCCTTAAAACCAGTATTACAAATGACCTTAAATTCATCATCCAAATGGCCCTCCCATGAGGCTGATCAGACCACAAAGGGGTGCCATGATAGAGGTCAAAAGTCATACCACCCTTTCAAAATGGTGTTTCTTATTATATTAGACAAATTAAAGAAAAACCATCAGACATTTTATACATGTTGGATCCCAGGTTCCCAGACATTCCCTTATCACATATTTAATTAAAACTCAGAAAATAAAACTTCAACGATTCCATGTGTGTGTATAACCCTTTAATATGCCATAAACTATTGTTTTTTTTAACAGTTTCATTAATTCATTGTAATTAACTTAATCATTATGACACACCCCTCTCTATTGTCATTGGTTGCACTAATTGCACTGTTCGTCTACATAACCTGGTTCAAGAAACGTTGGTAAATACCCAATAAATGACTGGGAGTTTATATATGGAGTGTGGGATTCTCTTTATTTTGATAGTTTATAACTCTTATGAATGTGCCATCTTTATGTGTTTTTCAGGCAGCCTGGGAAAGAACTGAAAAAATTCACTAAAGAGTCAAGACAGAGACACCAGAAAGACCCAAGAAGACTTGGACGCAGCATCAGAGGACAGAGAGGGATGTTCAGAACTCACTCAGTCTGGTCAGTTGGTGAGGGTAGACTTGGAGGCTGCTTACCTGACATGGAGGAAGTCCCCCCTCCTCTCCCCTACCTTCCCTATACCCCCTCCTCTCCCCTACCTTCCCTATACACCCCCTGTCCCCTACCTTCCCTATACCCCCTCCTCTCCCCTACCTTCCCTATACCCCTCCTCTCCCCTACCTTCCCTATACCCCCCTCCTCTCCCCTATATTCCCTATGCCCCCCCTCCTCTCCCCTACTTTCCCTATACCCCCCTTCCTCTCCCCTACCTTCCCTATACCCCCCTCCTCTCCCCTACCTTCCCTATACCCCCTCCTCTCCCCTACCTTCCCTATACCCCCCCTCCTCTCCCCTACCTTACCTATACCCCCTCCTCTCCCCTACCTTCCCTATACCCCCTCCTCTCCCCTACCTTCCCTATACCCCCTCCTCTCCCCTACCTTCCCTATACCCCCCTTCCTCTCCCCTACCTTCCCTATACCCCCTCCTCTCCCCTACCTTCCCTATACCCCCTCCTCTCCCCTACCTTCCCTATACCCCCTGCTCTCCCCTACCTTCCCTATACCCCCCTTCCTCTCCCTACCTTACCCTATCCCCCCTCCTCTGCCCTGCCTTCCCTGTGCCCCCCTCCTCTCCCCTACCTTCCCTATACCCCCTCCTCTCCCCTACCTTCACTATACCCCCTCCTCTCCCCTACCTTCCCTATACCCCCTCCTCTCCCCTACCTTCCCTATACCCCCTCCTCTCCCCTACTTTCCCTATACCCCCCTTCCTCTCCCCTACCTTCCCTATACCCCCTCCTCTCCCCTACCTTCCCTATACCCCCTCCTCTCCCCTACCTTCCCTATACCCCCTGCTCTCCCCTACCTTCCCTATACCCCCCTTCCTCTCCCTACCTTACCCTATCCCCCCTCCTCTGCCCTGCCTTCCCTGTGCCCCCCTCCTCTCCCCTACCTTCCCTATACCACCTCCTCTCCCGTACCTTCACTATACCCCCTCCTCTCCCCTATCTTCCCTATACCCCCCTCCTCTCCCCTACCTTCCCTATACCCCCTCCTCTCCCCTACCTTCCCTATACCCCCTACCTCTCCCCTACCTTCCCTATACCCCCCTCCTCTCCCCTACCTTCCCTATACCCCCCCTTCCTCTCCCCTACCTTCCCAAAACCCCGCCATCCTCTCCCCTACCTTCCCTATACACCCCTCCTCTCCCCTACCTTCCCTATACCCCCTCCTCTCCCCTACCTTCCCTATACCCCCCTCCTCTCCCCTACCTTCCCCATACCCCCCTCCTCTCCCCTACCTTCCCCATAACCCCCTCCTCTCCCCTACCTTCCCTACACCCCCCCTGTCCCCTATTATGTTGGACCATCATGTTTATTTGTTTGAATCTTGTCTTTGTTTGTGCTTAGGTTAGAAGAGAATGACTCCTCAACCCAAGAGGCCCTGGAGTAGCTGTGATCAGGTTAGAAGAGAATGACTCCTCAATCCAAGAGGTCCTGGAGCAGCTGTGATCAGGTTAGAAGAGAATGACTCCTCAACCCAAGAGGCCCTGGAGTAGCTGTGATCAGGTTAGAAGAGAATGACTCCTCAATCCAAGAGGTCCTGGAGCAGCTGTGATCAGGTTAGAAGAGAATGACTCCTCAACCCAAGAGGCCCTGGAGCAGCTGTGATCAGGTTAGAAGAGAATGACTCCTCAACCCAAGAGGCCCTGGAGCAGCTGTGATCAGGTTAGAAGAGAATGACTCCTCAACCCAAGAGGCCCTGTAGCAGCTGTGAGAGAGCATCAGTGTGGAAACATTTGGGAACATTTAAAGAAGGTGTCACGTCCTGACCAGTAATAGGGGTTATTTGTGTTTGTAGTTTGGTCAGGACGTGGCAGAGGGTATTTGTTTTATGTGGTTCGGGGTGGTTGTTTGCTTAGAAGGGTGTTTGATTTATTATTTCCGGGTTTTGGGTTATGTTCTATGTTTTTTGTATTTCTATGTTCTCTCTAGTTTAGTATTTCTATTTTAGGTATTTGGGTGTTGGACTCTCAATTGGAGGCAGGTGTTTGTAGTTGCCTTTGATTGAGAGTCCTATATATTGGTATGTGTTATGTTTGTGTTTTGTGGGAGATTGTTCTGTGTGCCTTGTGCCTTACCAGACTAATTCGTCGTCGTTGTGTCTTTTTGGTGTATGTGTTTATTTTTGGTTCACCTTCTTTGCCAATTAAATAAAAAAAGAAGATTAGTGCACATTTCCCCGCTGCGTCTTGGTCCGCTTTATCCGACAGCAACCGTTACAGAAGGTTCCTGGCAAAGAGGATTGACTGTTACGTAAAGGGTCAGAGCCACTGAGTGAACAAAATATTAAGGATACCTTCCTAATTAATATTTAGTTACGCCTGGTCAGTTTGTCATGGAAAGAAAAGGTGTCCTTAATGTTTTGTGTAAATTACATAATAATTATACATTTATGGATTGTTTTATGTAGCCTATTGTTTTCTATTTATTCAACCTGCCATCTACCCACCTGGGGAGTGAGGGTTATGAGAGAACCCCCACATCACTAGCTTCTCTTTATTCAACCTGCCATCTACCCACCTGGGGACTGAGGGTTATGAGAGAACCCCCACATCACTAGCTTCTCTTTATTCAACCTGCCATCTACCCACCTGGGGACTGAGGGTTATGAGAGAACCCCCACATCACTAGCTTCTCTTTATTCAACCTGCCATCTACCCAACTGGGGACTGAGGGTTATGAGAGAACCCCCACATCACTAGCTTCTCTTTATTCAACCTGCCATCTACCCACCTGGGGACTGAGGGTTATGAGAGAACCCCCACATCACTAGCTTCTCTTTATTCAACCTGCCATCTACCCACCTGGGGACTGAGGGTTATGAGAGAACCCCCACATCACTAGCTTGCATGTTCTGCAGCCTTGTAAAGATAAGGAGGGGACGACTGGGAGGCAGGTTGGCATTTATTGTCATGAATCTTACCCTGGAGGCAGGTTGGCATTTATGGTCATGAATCTTGTCCTGGAGGCAGGTTGGCATTTATTGTCATGAATCTTCCCCTGGAGGCAGTTCAGCAAAGTGGTTACTAGCTGGCACAGGCACAAAGTAATACAATCAGATTTTAATCCTAACCTCAACCCTAACCACACTGCTAATCCTTCCCTTAAATTAAGACCATAAAACAACATTATTTTCCACAGCCAATTCTGACTTTGCAGCTGGCATATCTAGAGGAAATCGCACAGTTCTGCCTCCAGGTCAAGATTCATGACAAACGTCAACATGAGACAGGGAGAAGCAATGTAAAAATCAATAACGAAATTGTTTTCACAATTAACATGCTTTTTCTTGTTTCAAGTATGTTTTATTATGAAAAGTACAATATAACCATGTATACTTGTACAACTATGGAGCGTATGTCCACATATAATTGTACAATTTGTTTTTCCAACATAAAAGACAAGAAATGATCACATTGGTATTTTAACAGTGTTATTGTAAGAGTTTAAATGTTTAAACAGAGGATACATCTAAAACAGGATAAAACAAGTGCAGTATGTTGTGAGAATGTTACTTTAACGTCGACTCATAACGTCACACTATAACTTCATGGGAGTCTTGTGGAAAGACTGCATGTTGTTTTGGGTGGATTGAGTGACGTCTTCATCAACATGTTGCAGAATATTCCGGTAATATTTTCACCTCTTGTCGGCTGCAGACATTCATAAGGAGTTCCAGTAGTTTATTTGTAATTTGCAGGTATTAAAAGTAATACATATATTGTAATTCCTTGTTGGATCTCTCTCACATACAGGACAGTACATACCAGAGGAGGCTGCTGAGGGGAGGACGGCTCATAATAATGTCTGGAACAGAGTGAATGAAATGGAACACATGGAAACGTGTTTGATACCATTCCACTTATTCCACTCCAGCCATTACAAGCCTGTCCTCCCTAAATAAGGTCCCACCAACCTCCTGTGGTACAAACACAAACAGTAAAATATATCATAAAAAATGCAAAGTGGTAAAAGATCAGAAAATATTACAAGCCTGTCATGTGTGAGTGTCCAGTGTGTGTTTGTCTATTGTGTGTGTTCAGTGTGTGTGTGTGTTCAGTGTGTGTGTGTGTTCAGTGTGTGTGTGTGTGTGTGTGTGTTAGTGTGTGTGTTTGTATGTGTGTGTCCAGAGTGTGTGTGTGTGTATCCAGTGTGTTTGTGTGTGTGTATCCAGTGTGTGTGTGTGTGTGTGTGTGTGTGTGTGTGTATCCAGTGTGTGTGTGTGTGCGTGTGTGTGTGTGTGTGTGTGTGTGTGTATCCAGTGTGTTTGTGTGTGTGTGTATCCAGTGTGTTTGTGTGTGTGTGTATCCAGTGTGTTTGTGTGTGTGTATCCAGTGTGTTTGTGTGTGTGTATCCAGTGTGTTTGTGTGTGTGTATCCAGTGTGTGTGTGTGTGTGTGTGTGTGTGTGTGTGTGGTGTGTGTGTGTGTGTGTGTGTGTGTGTGTGTGTGTGTGTGTGTGTGTTTGTGTGTCCAGTGTGAGTGCGTCAAGTGTGTGTGTGATTCCAGTGTGCGTGTGTGTGATTCCAGTGTGTGTGTGATTCCAGTGTGCGTGTGATTCCAGTGTGTGTGTGATTCCAGTGTGTGTGTGATTCCAGTGTGCGTGTGTGTGATTCCAGTGTGTGTGTGATTCCAGTGTGTGTGTGATTCCAGTGTGTGTGTGTGTCCAGTGTGTGTGTGTGTCCAGTGTGTGTGTGAGTCCAGTGTGTGTGTGAGTCCAGTGTGTGTGTGTTCATCCAGTGTGTGTGTGTGTTTGTCCAGTGTGAGTGTGTGTGTGTGTGTCCATCCAGTGTGTGTGTGTGTTTGTCCAGTGTGAGTGTGTGTGTGTCCATCCAGTGTGTGTATGTGTGTGTGTGTTTGTCCAGTGTGTTTTTGTTTGTCCAGTCTGTGTGTGTGTCCAGTCTGTGTGTGTGTGTGTCCAGTGTGTGTGTGTCCAGTGTGTGTGTGTGTGTCCAGTGTGTGTGTGTGTCCAGTGTGTGTCTGTGTCCAGTGTGTATCTGTGTGTCCAGTGTGCGTGTGTGTGTGTGTGTGTGTCTGTGTCTGTGTCCAGTGTGTGTGTGTGTCCAGTGTGTGTGTGTGTGTGTGTGTCCAGTGTGTGTCCAGTGTGGGTGTGTCCAGTGTGGGTGTGTGTGTGTGTGTGTGTGTGTGTGTGTGTGTGTGTGTGTGTGTGTGTGTGTGTGTGTGTGTGTGTGTGTGTGTGTGTGTGTGTGTGTGTGTGTCCAGATATTATTCCAGGGACACTGAAGAGCCAACATAATAAACCCTAAACCCTGGATAGAGGGGCTCAGTGAATGTGGAGGTGAATGTGTACAGGTGGGTCAGTGTGTCAGAGGAGGCTCTATAGAAGGACAGAGTGCCGGCTGGCCAGTCCAGATACACTCCTACTCTGTGGGATCTGGAGGGGTGGACGTCTATGGTAGTGGAGATATGATTATGCCTGGCAGAGTAACTGTTGTGAGAGCAGATCAGAATCCAGGACTTGTCATTGTGTCCAAGAAAACAGTCATCACCCCTTCCTCTCCTGCTGATTCCTTTATATGTCACTCCTATACTAGCACCTCTCCCACTCCACTCTACCTCCCAGTAACAGCGCCCAGTCAGACCCTCTCTACACAGCACCTGTTTAAGGTCCTCAAATCTCTCTGGGTGATCAGGATACGGCTGCTCCTCTGTCCTACCTGTCACCTTTCTGTTCTCCTCAGACAGAGAGAGGAGTCTGTTTACTGTGTTTAGGTCCAGTGTGAGATCACAGACATCTGATGGATGAAACCAGACACAATATTAGAAATCATCATCATTCACATTAGAATGTTAATAACTCACTTTTCACTAATTCATTTAATGTAGATGTTTCTAGGAATCAAAAGGAGAAGTTAAGGTAACTTGAGACGTGTTGAATGATCATATGTTATACTGTATGGTAATATAAAACACACTTATTCACATGAATTACACACACACACACACACACACACACACACACACACACACACACACACACACACACACATTGTCAAAGCAACTCTTTGTAAACGTTGGTGTCCCTGATTTCTGCTTCTGTAGAACTACAGATGATATTTAATATGACCAAGTCAGTAATGATGGTGGTCTTTGACTTAACTTGAATTAAGACTTATTCTTAGTCATATTCTTCACAGCAGTCAACACTCACATTTTCTAATCCCAGGATTCATTCTGTTCTCTCCACCATGTTCCACACTGTAGCGGTAAGCAGAAAAACAGACAGTCATTGAGGGATACACCTGAACTCACACACACACACACACACACACACACACACACACACACACACACACACACACACACACACACACACACACACACACACACACACACTTAGCATATAACTTTGTCCAAGTGCTGGTCAGAATGTTTGTCTTAACTAGCCTGAAAAGTCAAACATGTCTGATGTGAACATTGACATAAACCCTCTACATACTTGAGTTTCTCCAGTCTGCAGTGTGGATCCTCCAGTCCAGCAGAGAGCAGTCTGACTCCTGAGTCTCCTGGGTGATTGTAGCTCAGGTCCAGCTCTCTCAGGTGTGAGGGGTTTGACCTCAGAGCTGAGACCAGAGAAGCACAGCCTTCCTCTGTGACTCCACAGCCTGACAGCCTGCAAAGAGTCAAATCATATTATAATCACACTGCTATTCTTTGGTGGTGAAAATAGTGGCAGTATATTTCTTCAACATATTCAGATACATCAGTGTCCTGAAACCTGCCATATCTATTCATTAATGAATGTATCATATTATAAATTACAAATTATCAAAGTTTTGCCTGCAGATAGAAACATGTATAATACAAATATTTGAGTAGACTGACCAGACCAGTTTAAAAGCAGTATCAGTCAAAAGACAGACAGTGAGGTATCAGATTTAGATTGTATTGAGTATACAGTCTACACCATATCTATTTTGACAGTGAAGATAACATTTTAAATGTGGCTCTAAACTCCAACATTTTGGATTTCAGATCAAATGTTTCATATGAGGTGACAGTATATAATGTCACCTTTTATTTTAGGATATTTTCATACATATCTGTTTCACCATTTAGAAAAATAAAAGCACTTTATGTATCTAGTCCCCCTATTTAAAGAAGTCATATGTTTTCTGACCAATTCACTCATAGTGTATTAAAATAGTCAAAAGTTTAGTATTTGGTCCCACATTCTTTGACTGCAATGACTACATCAAGCCTGTGACTGCCATGATTGAGAAAGTCATGAATAATAATGAGTGAGAAAGTTACAGAGGCTACAACAAAACATGCTAACCTCTCACCATTACCAATAACAGAGGCTACAACAAAACATGCTAACCTCTCACCATTACCAATAACAGAGGCTAAAACAAAACATGCTAACCTCTCACCATTACTAATAACAGAGGCTACAACAAAACACTTGTTGACCAACTACAGGAATACTGACCTCAGAGTCTCCAGTTTGCAGTGGGGTTTCCCCAGTCCAGCAGAGAGCAGCTTCACTCCTGAATCCTTCAGGTCATTGTTACTCAGGTACAGCTCTCTCGGGTGTGAGGGGTTTGACCTCAGAGCTGAGACCAGAGAAGCACAGCCTTCCTCTGTGACTCCACAGCCTGACAGCCTGCAAAGAGTCAAATCATATTAAAATCACACTGCTATTCTTTGGTGGTGAAAATAGTGGCAGTAGATTTCTTCAACATATTCAGATATATCAGTCATGAAACCTTTCATATCTAGTCAGAAATGAATGTATCATATTATAAATTACAAATGATCAAAGTTTTGCCTGCAGATAGAAACATGTATAGTACAAATATTTGAGTAGACTGACCAGACCAGTTTAAAAGCAGTATCAGTCAAAAGACAGACAGTGAGGTATCAGATTTAGATTGTATTGAGTATACAGTCCACACCATATCTATTTTGACAGTGAAGATAACATTTTAAATGTGGCTCTAAACTCCAACATTTTGGATTTCAGATCAAATGGTTCATATGAGGTGACAGTATATAATGTCACCTTTTATTTGAGGATATTTTCAAACATATCTGTTTCACTATTTAGAAATGAAAGCACTTTATGTATCTAGTCCCCCTATTTAACCTGTTGGGTCTAGGGGGCAGCATTTGCACGTCTGGATAAAAAAAATGTACCCGATTTAATCTGGTTACTAATCCTACCCAGTAACTAGAATATGCATATACTTATTATATATGGATAGAAAACACTCTAAAGTTTCCAAAACTGTTTGAATGGTGTCTGTGAGTATAACAGAACTCATTTGGCAGGCAAAACCCTGAGACATTTTCTGACAGGAAGTGGATACCTGATGTGTTGTATTGACTTTAAACCTATCCCATTGAAAAACACAGGGGTTTAGGAATATTTTGGCACTTCCTATTGCTTCCACTAGATGTCACCAGCCTTTACAAAGTGTTTTGAGTCTTCTGGAGGGAGATCTGACCGAACAAGAGCCATGGAACGGTGATGTCCCATTAGACACCTGGCGCGCTACTTCATGTTGGGTACCCTCGTTCCAATACGTTATAAAAGACTATGCATTCGTCCACCTTGAATATTATTCATGTTCTGGTTAAAAAAGGCCCTAATGATTTATGCTATACAACGTTTGACATGTTTGAACGAACGGAAATATATTTTTTCCCCTCGTTCATGACGAGAAGTCCGGCTGGCTTACATCATGTGCTAACGAGACGGAGATTTTTGGACATAAATGATGAGCTTTTTTGAACAAAACTACATTCGTTATGGACCTGTGATACCTGGAAGTGACATCTGATGAAGAGAATCAAAGGTAATGGATTATTTACATAGTATTTTCGATTTTAGATCTCCCCAACATGACGTCTAGTCTGTATCGCAACGCGTATTTTTCTGGGCACAGTGCTCAGATTATTGCAAAGTGTGATTTCCCAGTAAGGTTATTTTTAAATCTGGCAAGTTGATTGCGTTCAAAAGATGTAAATCTATAATTCTTTAAATGACAATATAATATCTTACCAATGTTTTCTAATTTTAATTATTTAATTTGTGACGCTGACTTGACTGCCGGTTATTGGAGGGAAACGATTTCCTCAACATCAATGCCATAGTAAAACGCTGTTTTTGGATATAAATATCAACTTGATAGAACTAAAAATGCATGCATTGTCTAACATAATGTCCTAGGAGTGTCATCTGATGGAGATTGTAAAAGGTTAGTGTATCATTTTAGCTGGTTTTATGGTTTTGGTGACCCTGTCTTTGACTTGACAAAACATTACACACAACTCTTGTAAATGTACTGTCCTAACATACTCTAAATTTATGCTTTCGCCGTAAAACCTTTTTGAAATCGTAAACGTGGTTAGATTAAGGAGATGTTTATCTTTCAAATGGTGTAACATAGTTGTATTTTTGAAAAATTTGAATTTTGACATTTATTTGGATTCAAATTTGCCGCTCTTGAAATGCACCTGCTGTTGATGGAGTGCACCACGGGTGGCACGCTAGCGTCCCACCTAGCCCCAAGAGGTTAAAGAAATCATATGTTTACTGACCAATTAACTCATAGTGGTGTCAAGACGTTGGACTCTCCCTTTTGCACACAATCCACCCTGTGTGTAAAGGGTAGAAAAAACTCTAAAATTCCAGGAAAGTCTCTGGCCACATGGCCCATAGAGAGACAAAGGAAATTCTTCCAACTCATAGAATTGATGAATCCAGCTACGAACTGATCCGCTGGTACCATTTTGTGATACTCAGAAGAGACAATATAGCCATATTACCATAAAACTGTTTATATAATAGACTCAGTTTAAGACTTGCCTCATATGGGTGTATGGAATGTATTGATAAGGATAAAGCTTTTGTAAGACATTGAGATGCTATGTACTGATGTAATGTGATAGAATTGTATTTCTGTAACCAAATCTAACTCAGTCATAGGCACGCCCCAGGGACATATACAGGACCAGGCGTCATTTGACCAGCCTGTTCGATGGGCACTATAAAACACTCCCTGATTTACATTTCTCCAGACCAGGCCTACACTCTATTGCCAGAGGTTTGACCATCCAAGTACTCTACTGAAAGTGAACCATACCACGTGGTTAACTTTTAGACTATTGATACCGACAGAATAAGAACAAGTCTTTGATATTAATTATTAGTCTGCAGCTAAGTAAATTATATCATCGAACGCGAAGACCAACGAAACAACCATTCTATGACGACATTAATGTATGTCGCTCTGAAAGATCCATTCTAACCGAGAGAGAGAGAACGCGGACAAAACTCCCCAACAGAACTACTCTCCAACAAGAATCAGAACGACACACTGAGCGTAAATATATATATTGATTGCAATTGTTCCCGAATGAGTGAGCCTTCAATTGTCAATTGTTAATGAACTCTGTGTAAACTTCTCAGCTGACCATTTATGACCCATTGTTCAACAGGCCGACCAGCCTGTTTAGCCCACAAGGGCACATTCCGATACCAATCCTTTGTTGACGATAATTACTGTTTGTATGTTTTTCTGTTAATTACTTAGGGTAGTAAATAAATGATTTTAAGACAATTGATGTATGGATGATTTTAGTAAAGACTGGGTTCGTGCAGATACAACAATTTACAACGTTTTGGAATGAGACTGGAGTAGAGGTAAATACACCATTTAAACTTAGAAGATAATCGACCTATACTATAATAGAATATAATATTATAGTACAGGAAAGTTATATTAGGAAAATTATAGCTTTGTAATCTGAATATTCTCCTTGGTGCCCCGACCTCCTAGTTAATTACAATTAAACGATTAATCAGTTTAATCACGTGATAATAATTACAGGGAGCTAATTGATAAACATATCTTCCGTTTAATGGTACCCCCAAAGACACGACATATTGGTGCCCCCGTGTGAGGACTCAAACTAAAACGCACGATGGTTCAATTTGATAATACATATTGGAGCCCCCGTGCGAGGAATCTAAGATAGAATTGGACTTTGCTGTGAAATTCTATATATCAATTGTGCAAACAGAATTGTACAAACAGCCTGCTATGTAAACAAAGTGATTGTGCATTTTCCATTGAGAGAAGCTATTTAGAGTAGCTCCGGTCTTATGTCGATAGCAGTGAGGATTTAAATTCCAGATTTAGTCCGTTAGGCCAAACGGTACTATTTCTGTCGGTAAATATTAACTTCTAGAGTAAGGTTAGAAATTAGAAGTTAACTGTCCGGGAACCGAGCCGAATAATTTGCCTACCGCACTAAGACTGTGGGCAGACCATATGCGTATTTGTAGTTAAGTACCGTGTCGCTCCGGTCAACATAAACGCTAGCAGAATATGCTGAATGGGGTTAAGGTGAGACGTCACTAGAAAACCCACCCTTTCCATAAGGGAAAGGATCCTATTTTGGTGCTTGGAAGGATACTCCTGAACCAAGTAGCAATAGCTTAGCATTACGGGTAAGCTAACAGAGAGGGAACATTTTACCCTCCACCGTAACACGTTTAAAATTTCTCCGCTAGCGCGACGGAAGTCCGACCTTTGTACTTCCGTTTAAATTTCAGCATTCTGCACTCTGGTGGTGAAGAATTGCCAGTACATCTCTAGGGGAAATTCAAACGTGGAGCACGTCTCATTCAATTTAACTAACAAGTGAAATTGCCAGATTTACCTTTTCAAGTGGATCTTTCAAATAATATCCAAAATTGATTGGGCGTCTACAATGAGACGTGATTAACTTTTTCCAAACTTAACTTAGATGAAGCAATGCTCTCAGGTTAATTGAAAGTTAATTCCCAGATTGCCTATACAGGTTTGATATATCATAAATAGATTAATCAGTAAAATCTGCTTTAGCAAGGCACAGTCAGTAAAACCCCTTTACTGACGTTCAGCCCCAGGTAGGAGCGTACCCTAGTGGTGAAGGGTCCCAACATTTGAACTACGGGTTACACTTATGATATCCAATCAATGGAGATTGTATGGATTATCGTCTCATTCAATTTAATAAGTTAAATTGTCGAACATACCTTTCTAGGTTCTTCCAATTAAATGAGACAACTTAAACTTTGCATATTAACCTGGATGAAGCAACCTCTCAGGTAATTCAAGTGTAATACCCAGATAGCCTACCCAGGTAGGACTAATCATTGGCATTGATTAATTCAATTTGCTTTTGCAAATTCATTCACGTCCAACTTCCACAGTACTGTACAGTACTGATGGTTCATTAACGTCTATAAATAGATTAAAATCGTCTTTGCAGTTTTCCACATTCCAAAACCAAATTTTGGAAAATTAGGAAAAACAATTTTTCCTTTCAAATGTTCTAATAATGTGCAAGCTATCAGAGGGGGTGGTTCCCACTCGCCCGCTAATTAGTGAACCTCCACCCGTAAATGGATTGATCTCTGACCTCAGCAGCGATAACAACCCTAATTATGCCATTAGTGGAAAAGCAGACAACAATGTTTTTAAAAAATCAACCATCGGGCGCAGGCCTCGTAAAGGTTCTCTCCAGTCTAGCTCTGATGTCTTGCCATCCGAGATTGCCATCTGTCCAATACCGCAGTGCACAGCTGAAGCACGAGCAGGTAACGGTAGACATAAAGGGACAGGTGGAGAGAACCGGGAAACCAATCACAAATGCAGAAAAGGGAAAAATTCTGCTAGCTATGGAACTGCGTTCGAAAACTGAACAATTAAATGTAATTGCAAAAACGTATGACGATGAACAAGCACAAGCTCTTCAACAAAATTGTTTTCTACAGGAACAACTCGATTTAGCCAAAACTAAATACGATGATGTCCACGCCAAACTAGATAAATCCGAAGAGTTATCTACAAACAGGAGCGCTCAACTTGACAACATGCATGCTGTTTTGTTGAATGTTACTCAAAATAACACGGTGCTCCTCAAAGCGCTGCAAACCAAAGACGATCAGTTAATGAACACAATGACAAAGTTGGATGATAAATCAGCAGAACTTATTGAAGTCGCTGACCAAATGAATGATGAGAGAACTCAGGTGATGAGGTTGGAAATATTGACTTCTAAGCAAGCAGAGGAAATCTCATCACTGAATCTCTCGCTCCGTACTCAAGACCTCTATCTGCAAACCATGACAGATAAGTTTGAGATCGAAAGGAGCAGGTGTGACACTCACGTGTCCAAAATCAGTACTCTAAGCGCTCAAGTGGACTCTGCAATGCAGCAGAATTCCACCCTTAGGTACCATCTGGAGGAAATCCAGAATGGTCACGCTCTACAGCGCGACTTCCCATCCAAGCAACCGGAGCCCTGTACTCACAGGAGTGAAGACAATAGGTTTCAGACCTTGCCTCCCTCATGTGTCCCTCAGTCTTCTCCTCTTGGCCCTTCGGCACTGAGTAATATGGCGCCTCTTGGCCAACAACAACAAGGCTTGGCTTCTTCTCTTGGCCTTTCGGCCCCAATCTCTCCACAGCATGAAGCCAACCCTCTCCGCCCGCTTGGCGCAGAATACCTTGACAAACTCGTTAAGAATTTCCCCACCTTTGACCCCGTTCCAGGTCAGCCAAACGATACTGAGACGTTCCTAGCTGACATAGAGGACGCGTTGAGTGGCTACCCGAACGCTACGGGTTCTGACAGGGTTTACCTGTTGAAGCGAACGTCGAATAGACACGTGACGAGGTTCATTCGTCTACAACAGCAACACGTGCTAAATGACTATGCTAAACTTGCCACAGCTTTGAAATTAGAATTCAGTGGTTCTGCGACTCGCAAACACGATAGCTCACTGGCTCACACCGTCAAACAAGCTCGGAACGAAAACCCACAAGCTTTCTATCATAGGCTTCGTTCAGCTTACTTTGGCCTACTCACAGAAACAGGAATGGAAGAGCTGTTACCATTCAAACAAATGTTTCTGTCGAACATGTATCCCACCTTCATTACCTACTTGGGCCCTGCAGCCCACGTTGGCTTGCCTATCTTACAACTCAGAGAGCTTGCAAGCACAGCTTTTGAGGCATCAAAAGTTCACAACGCTAAGAGCCCTGACCACTCAGTTTTGAAGTTTAACCAGGAGCACTCACTCCAGTTAGAGGGTGCATTAACAGGTATTGGAGCGTCGAGAGATGACGCACAACAACAGTTTCTACCACGAAACCCTGATTCCAATAACCTCCGCGGTCGAAATAACTGTAAAATACGTAGCCATCAACATGACTACCGCTACAATCGACCCGTTCGCTACGTTCCTGCACCCAACCCACCAAAAGTGTCAGAGCACAAGGGTAACAAAGGGTTGAAGGATGATCAAAACGTAGACCAATGTTCTCCAGAAGTCCCACTACGGGAAGAACTTAAGCGAGAACAATTTGAGAAAAGGGTAAAAGATAAGTCACAAGGACTAGACGGGGAATTACCGGACACCAGGTCCGCAGGAATTAACACCCATAGCATGGACGTTAAAGTTCAAATTTCTCCCGCTCTCATTCAAGACCCTATCCAGGGCCCGCTTGATCAAGAAACAAGCCCCCGGGCTCTGTCCATAGACTCTGATACAAAAGTTGCGAAGAAAAAGGTCAAACGCTTCGTTAAAGCCAAGCCCACTCAAAATCAGAAAAGTCAATCTGCTTCCATCTTGAACAGACATGGCACATCACGTCGTTGCGAACGACCACTCCACTTTGTGGGGAATATGTCCACTAACCACGAATCTAAACGGCCATACCTGGAAACAGTCCTGGAGGACTGCTTAACTTGTCATGCGCTAATTGATTCGGGTGCGACAATATCACTCATCTCTCAAACATTGTTTGATGATCTCAAAAGGGCTTTGAAACCAACTAAACGTTGGTTAAAAGTGGAATGATGCGACAATAAACTTCGAGGGTCACTCAGACTACCTCGCCTCTCACATTGAGAGTCATGCTGAAACTACACTTCCAGGACGTATCGCTCGTTCACCCTGTGTATGTTACCAGCCTCGAAACTGTAACCCTGCTACTTGGAGCAGACTTGATGGATCGGTTACTCCCATTGATGGATTGGAAAACCAACCAGGTATGGTCACAGGCCACAGTGCCTTCTCCACTGACCACACCGTCTTCCCCTAACGCTAGCTGCAACGCAGTCCTTCACGAGGGGTATCTGTCGAAAGCACCCCTTGAGAAAAATACGTTTAGAAACCTCTTGGTACAAAATCCGATCCACGGAGATAGTACGATATCTCGACACATTCCATCAGCCAACCTGATTGACCATTCTTTTCATGATTTCGAGCCAGCTGTCTCTGTGAATAAGCAACTTCCCTCCTCCTTGCAGTCATGTAATACGGTAGTTGAGATGAACTTTTCTTTCCCTTTGGACACTTCCGCAAGCACTGCGGCGTCCCAGCAAGAAAAACATTGATGCGCAGAGTATACTCTGCTTCCGATGATACACCTTCCGCTTTGTTGGGGACTGTCACCCCTTACAATGACACTAATGGCGTCAGTCCAGCAACTGACCCGATGACTCCCACTTGTGAAACACTTTGCGATATCACAGACCGATATCCTCGTCTCAGTTCACAGGTAATGAAGAGGTTTCCACACACGGACGCGGTGGTGACTGACATGCCTCGACAGCCACTGAGCGTTTTGAAGCACAAACACCAGGAGATTTGGTTGAAAGGTTACAGCCACTCTCATAAAAACGCGGCCGCTGACAACTCGTACATAGGGTCCGACCTTTTCATTTGCGCATCGGACACCAACACCACCCGCTGGTGGGGGGGTCCCGAGGCACAAAGGGGGGGAATAGTAGCCCAGACCCATGATGAGCCTCATCGAGGCCGGTGGGGGGGGTCGAGACTACGGACAACACCGTACGAGGCCGCCAGAGCATAAATCAAATCTAGTTGTAAACTCTCCTATGAGAACAGTGAGGAGCAGACAGGCCCCTAGACGGGGATTATCTTAGAAGACATCTAAGATAGTACTGAGGTGTACCACACTGGTCGTAAAGGAAGTCCAGTGGACTTGTCCACCTCCAAAACTAATGGCATCAATAATCATTCTTTGCCATGCGTAGGTTCAACTACAATACAACTAGTAAAATGCTCCAATCATGTGTTCCAGTAGATAATATTTCAGAATAAATCGGTAGGATAACTGGTCCCCTTGAGTACCAGTACCAATACCAGCTACAATCAGTAAGAAGGTTAGAGACTTAACAAATCAAATTACCATTGACAACAGCGACATAGGAGTCACTCAGAGTGCAACACGTGGAGGGGAATCTCCAGTGCCCTCTTCCAATGGTTAACACACATGTCACTAATAAATAGGACCCTCCATTCAGGAGTAAAATTATTAGAAGTCATGAACCATGATCACACCACGTATGACTGGTCCAATACTTAAAGAGTACTTCCGTCGTGAGGTTAGCTCCTCCGTGGATAACATAGCTATGAAATAGACTTCATACCTACCGCCACTACAATAGTGGAAGACAGTGACTTGTAGAAAACTACTACAGACTCCCTTGACAGCAATTCTGACTGACCTCCAGGCATTGACCTGAAAATTACCTGACTACGTCAGACTCATTCTGAACAAGTTGTAATCTGCCCGGATACTTGGTTTTCTTCCCTTGATATGCGCGCTTGTGTAAGCATAAACACACATGCACAACGGAACATCCAATTAGGATTTATGCTAGGACCACTTAAGGGCCCAAGCAATATACCAGCCTTAGTAAAGTTGAACATTTACTTCTAGGCCTTTGACTCTACAGCACTCACCAGTTTTCTTCCCAGAAGTCCGTAGGTCATACCTGTAGACTGCCCAAAACTAGTGCATTACAGCTGTAGACTTATCATATAGTTATCAACTTAGGATAGCGCCTAAGCAACACACCAAGTAGGAAAACTCTAGATATGGCATTAGAGACAATGCCATGATAATCATTTTGCCAGAACATTGGACGTATATAGAATACAGTCCAATTAGATGATTTTATTTGTGTGAACTATATTTTGTATATTTTTGTTTTGTTTATGCTTTCATTCCTTTTCGGTTCAGTTCCTTTGACACTTAGGAAGTGATAGAGCCATAAACAAAGTCCCCATACAACCATCACTTAGTGCCACAACGCCGCTCATTGGGGAATGAATGTAATTATATATATTTCATGAGTGTGTGTGCGTTGTTAACATCTGCCTAAGTTACTGCCCAGATCTTCCAGTCTGGACGACGGGTTCGGAACGGCGACCCCAAATCCGGACACCCACAGCCTATCCTTGTGGCGGCATGCCCGCTGTCAGAGAGACTACCAAGGTAAACCACCAGAGGGGGGGACCGCAACGGCGATCACCAACCAGGACATCCCCTGGCCCTTCCTGGGGTACTTTACAGCTTCCAGGGAACCTACCAAGGTACACCAATTGAGGAGACCGCAACGGCGATCACCAACCGGACATCAACTGCCCATCCTTGTGGTGGACGGCTCCGCTTTCAGAGAGCCTACCAAGTTCAACCACCAGAGAGGACTGCAACGATGATCTACCAATGGGACATCACGTGGTCATGATTTTATGTTGATTTGTAACTTGCAGGATAAACAAGATCCAAACCACCAGGGGGGGTATGTCATGACGTTGGCCTCTCCCTTTTGCACACAATCCACCCTGTGTGTAAAGGGTAGAAAAAAACTCTAAAATTCCAGGAAAGTCTCTGGCCACATGGCCCATAGAGAGACAAAGGAAATTCTTCCAACTCATAGAATTGAAGAATCCAGCTACGAACTGATCTGCTGGTACCATTTTGTGATACTCAGAAGAGACAATATAGCCATATTACCATCATCGAACGCGAAGACCAACGAAACAACCATTCTATGACGACATTAATGAATGTCGCTCTGAAAGATCCATTCTAACCGAGAGAGAGAGAACGCGGACAAAACTCCCCAACAGAACTACTCTCCAACAAGAATCAGAACGACACACTGAGTGTAAATATATATAGATTGCAATTGTTCCCGAATGAGTGAGCCTTCAATTGTCAATTGTTAATGAACTCTGTGTAAACTTCTCAGCTGACCATTTATGACCCATTGTTCAACAGGCCGACCAGCCTGTTTAGCCCACAAGGGCACATTCCGATACCAATCCTTTGTTGACGATAATTACTGTTTTTCTGTTTTTCTGTTAATTACTTAGGGCAGTAAATAAATGATTTTAAGACAATTGACGTATGGATGATTTTAGTAAAGACTGGGTTCGTGCAGATACAACAATTTACGACGTTTTGGAATGAGACTGGACTAGAGGTAAATACACCATTTAAACTTAGAAGATAATTGACCTATACTATAATAGAATATAATATTATAGTACAGGAAAGTTATATTAGGAAAATTATAGCTTTGTAATCTGAATATTCTCCTTGGTGCCCCGACCTCCTAGTTAATTACAATTAAACGATTAATCAGTTTAATCGCGTGATAATAATTACAGGGAGCTAATTGATAAACATATCTTCCGTTTAATGGTACCCCCAAAGACACGACAGTGGCTTAAAGTCGTCACAAGTTGAGTATTTGATCCGATATTCCTTGAACGCAGCGACTACATCAAGCTTGTGACTCAAACTCGTTGATTGATTTTGCAGTTTGTTTTGGTTGTGTTTTGGGTTGTGTTTTGCCCAATATTAAAATGGTGGATGGTGTAACGTCTGCTTCCAGCTCACACTCTCAAACACATAGATCCCCCTGAACGCAGCTCACTCTCCAGATCCCAGTCACCTGAATTCTGATCACCTGTTCACACACCTGTATGTCATTATCAAACTCTATTTAGTTCAGTTCTTTGCACCCCCATCATTGTGAAGTGTTGTTTGTTTTGCGACACACGGCTATACGGAGCGCTGAGTTTCCTTTAATTTACTCCTCCCGTGTATGATGTTTTTGCCTGCCTCCCTAACGACGCCTTTTGCCTATTCCCTGCCTGTACCTTAGCCCATTGGATTTCCTGTTATCAACCTATTCCCTGCCTGTACCTTAGCCCATAGGATTTCCTGTTATCAACCTATTGCCTGCCTGTACCTTAGCCCATTGGATTTCCTGTTCTCAACCTATTGCCTGATCTCCCGGACCACAACCTTTTCCCTGCCTGTTGCCTTTTTGGACTCTTTTTGAACTTCTGCCTGCCCCTGGACCTGTGGTCCTTTACAATAAACACCTGCTGAGCCCTGCACTTGAAAGCAGCTCTCTGTCTCCCATCGTGTTCATTTCAGATGGTTACTGGAGTAATTTTATTTATAATTGAGTAGATAACAGGTTTCTAAACACTACTAAAAGCATCCTGATGATGCCATTATTCATAAATGAAAGTTACAGAGGCTACAACAAAACATGCTAACCTCTCACCATTACCAATAACAGAGGCTACAACAAAACATGCTAACCTCTCACCATTACCAATAACAGAGGCTACAACAAAACATGCTAACCTCTCACCATTACCAATAACAGAGGCTACAACAAAACATGCTAACCTCTCACCATTACCAATAACAGAGGCTACAACAAAACATGCTAACCTCTCACCATTACCAATAACAGAGGTTACAACAAAACATGCTAACCTCTCACCATTACCAATAACAGAGGCTACAACAAAACATGCTAACCTCTCACCATTACCAATAACAGAGGCTACAACAAAACATACTAACCTCTCACCATTACCAATAACAGAGGCTACAACAAAACATGCTAACCTCTCACCATTACCAATAACAGAGGCTACAACAAAACATGCTAACCTCTCACCATTACCAATAACAGAGGCTACAACAAAACATGCTAACCTCTCACCATTACCAATAACAGAGGCTACAACAAAACATACTAACCTCTCACCATTACCAATAACAGAGGCTACAACAAAACATGCTAACCTCTCACCATTACCAATAACAGAGGCTACAACAAAACATGCTAACCTCTCACCATTACCAATAACAGAGGCTACAACAGAACATGCTAACCTCTCACCATTACCAATAACAGAGGATACAACAAAACATGCTAACCTCTCACCATTACCAATAACAGAGGCTACAACAAAACATGCTAACCTCTCACCATTACCAATAACAGAGACTACAACAAAACATGCTAACCTCTCACCATTACCAATAACAGAGGCTACAACAAAACATGCTAACCTCTCACCATTACCAATAACAGAGGCTACAACAAAACATGCTAACCTCTCACCATGACCAATAACAGAGGATACAACAAAACATGCTAACCTCTCACCATTACCAATAACAGAGGCTACAACAAAACATGCTAACCTCTCACCATTACCAATAACAGAGGATACAACAAAACATTTTAACCTCTCACCATTACCAATAACAGAGGCTACAACAAAACATGCTAACCTCTCACCTTTACCAATAGAGGCTACAACAAAACATGCTAACCTCTCATTATCAATAACAGAGGCTACAACAAAACATGCTAACCTCTCACCATTACCAATAACAGAGACTACAACAAAACATGCTAACCTCTCACCATTACCAATAACAGAGGCTACAACAAAACATGCTAACCTCTCACCATTACCAATAACAGAGGATACAACAAAACATGCTAACCTCTCACCAATACCAATAACAGAGACTACAACAAAACATACTAACCTCTCACCATTACCAATAACAGAGGCTACAACAAAACATGCTAACCTTTCATCATTACCAATAACAGAGGCTACAACAAAACATACTAACCTCTCACCATTACCAATAACAGAGGAGGTTAGCATTTATTCTGATCTTTGTGCCTCTATAACTTGGATATTCGTCATTATTCATATTGAAACAGTAACACAGATATGTATGAATTCCCTCAAATAAAAGGTGACATTCTGTACTGTCGCCTAATATAAACCATTCTATTTCAAATCCAAAATACTGCAGTATAGCGACAAATTTAAAACTGTAAGCTTCACTGTCCAAACACATATGGTGTGGACTATGTGTGCCTGGTAAACACATGTGGATCTGGTGAACAGTTATCACTTGTTGACCAACTACAGGAATACTGACCTCAGAGTCTCCAGTCTGCAGTGGGGATTCCCCAGTCCAGCAGAGAGCAGCTTCACTCCTGAATCCTTCAGGTCATTGTTACTCAGGTCCAGCTCTCTCAGGTGTGAGGGGTTTGAACTGAAAACTGAGGCCAACACTTTACCGGTGATGTTTCTGAGTTTACAGCCAGTGAGTCTGCAAACACCGAAGAAATACAATGACAGACAGGTTGTATTAAAATGTTATGCTTAGCTTTCTCTGTTTACGCTGTTACCCTGCACAAATAATGTGTTGGGTTTGACCTCAGAGCTGAGACCAGAGAAGCACAGCCTTCCTCTGTGACTCCACAGCCTGACAGCCTGCAAAGAGTCAAATCATATTAAAATCACACTGCTATTCTTTGGTGGTGAAAATAGTAGCAGTATATTTTTATCAACATATTCAGATACATCAGTCTCCTGAAACCTGCCATATCTATTCATAAATGTTTCATTATTATAAATGACACATTTTCCAAGTATTGCTTGTAGATAGAAAGATGCATATTATCAAATATTTGAGTTGGCTGACCAAACCAGTTTAAAAAGCAGTATCAGTCAAAAGACAGACAGTGAGGTATCAGATTTAGATTGTATTGAGTATACAGTCCACACCATATCTATTTTGACAGTGAAGATAACAATTTAAATGTGTCTCTATACTCCAACATTTTGGATTTCAGATCAAATGTTTCATATGAGGTGACAGTATAAAATGTCCCCTTTTATTTGAGGGTATTTTAATACATATCTGTTTCACCATTTAGAAAAATGAAAGCACTTTATGTATCTAGTCCCCCTATTTAAAGAAGTCATATGTTTTCTGACTAATTCACTCATAGTGTATTAAAGTAGTCAAAAGTTTAGTATTTAGTCCGATATTCCTTGAACGCAGCGACTACATCAAGCCTGTGTCACGCCCTGACCTTAGAGATCCTTTTATGTCTCTATTTTGGTTGGTCAGGGCGTGAGTTGGGGTGGGCATTCTATGTCCCTTTTTCTATGTTTGGTATTTCTTTGTTTCGGCCAGGTATGGCTCTCAATCAGGGACAGCTGTATATCGTTGTTGTTGATTGGGAGCCATACTTAGGCAGCCTGTTTTCCTTTGGGTTTTGTGGGTGGTTATTTTCTGTTTAGTTAATGTTCCTGACAGAACTGTTTAGCTGTTGCACTTAGTTTTTTTTGATTCAGTGTTCATTCAAATAAGTTTCATGATGAGCACTAACCACGCTGCGCCTTGGTCCAATCCTTACACACCCGTTAGAGCCTGTGACTCAAACTCGTTGGTTACAATTGCAGTTTGTTTTGGTTGTGTTTTGGGTTATATTTTGCTCATCAATAAAATGTTGGATGATGACTGGAGTAATTTTCTGTCTAAGTGATTAGGTAACATTGTCATGTCCTGGCCAGTATAAGGGTTAATTGTTATTGTAGTTTGGTCAGGATGTGGCAGAGGGTATTTGTTTTATGTGGTTCAGGGTGGTGTGTTAGTTAGGAGGGCGTTTGATTTATTATTTCCGGGTTTTGAGTTATGGTCTATGTTTATGTATTTCTATGTGTAGTCTAGTGAGCGTGTTTTTATGTTGAGTTAATTGGGGTGGGTTTCCAATTGAAGGCAGCTGTTTGGTGTTGCCTTTGATTGGAAGTCCTATATTAGTTGGGTGTGTTTGTCTTGTATTTGTGGGAGATTGTTCTTGGATTGCTGTGTTGCCGTCAAAGACTGTTATTTCGTCGTTCATTGCTTTGATATTTTTGTATACGTGTTTGTTTGGTTTTTTTCCCTTCTTTTCCCGTAAATAAAGAAGATGAGTATACACATACCTGCTGCGTTTTGGTCCTCCATAACCGACGAAAACCGTGACAGAATCTCCCACCAACTAAGGACCAAGCAGCAGAAGAAAAGGGATTTCGAGTTGGACTGGCGGGAGAAATGGACCTGGGAGGAAGTTCTGGACGGGGCTGGACCTTGGCACCAGGCTGGGGAGTACCGTCGCCCACGGGAGGAAATTGAGGCAGCCAAGGCAGAGAGGCGGAGGTACGAGGCCTTGGAAGCGCTGAGGGAGAAGCACGAGAGGCACCCCCAAGACATTTTTTTTGGGGGGCATACGGGTAGTTTGGCTTGGCCTAGGAAGAGCCGGAAGCCAGCTATCCGTGGTTATATGGAGGAGCGTATGAGGTGGAGAGCGCCATGTTTCGCTGAGGAGCGCACTCTCACCCATACGCACGCACAGTCCAGTGCGCGTTATTCCAGCCCCTCGCAGGTGCCGTGCTAGAGCGGGCATCCAGCCTGGTAGGAGGATGCCTGCGCAGCGCATCTGGTCGCCGGTACGCCTCCGAGGACCAGGCTACCCAACTCCCGCTCTACGCACGGCTACCATCAGGCCCCTGCACAACCCAGTCCGCCCTGTACAAGCACCCCGCTCGTGCAGGGCTACTAGTTCCATCCAGCCAGGATGGGTTGTGCAGGAGGTAAGATAAAGACCGCCTGTGCGCCTCCATAGCCCTGGGTTTCCAGCTCCTGTCTCTCGTGCGGACCCGGAAGTGTGTCAGGCCAGTCCGACTCATCCTGTTCCCGCTCCCCGCACTAGCCTGGAGGTGCGTGTTCCCAATCTGGTACGCCCAGTACCAGCACCACGCACCAGGCTTCAAGTGCGTGAACCCAGCCTCGCCAGTCAACAGTCGCCAGAAATGCCCGCCAGTCAACAGTCGCCAGAGCCGCCCGCCAGTCAACAGTCGCCAGAGCCGCCCGCCAGTCAACAGTCGCCAGAGCCGCCCGCCAGTCAAGTCGCCAGAGCCGCCCGTCAGTCAAGAGTCGCCAGAGCCGCCCGTCAGTCAAGAGTCGCCAGAGCCGCCCGTCAGTCAAGAGTCGCCAGAGCCGCCCGTCAGTCAAGAGTCGCCAGAGCCGCCCGTCAGTCAAGAGTCGCCAGAGCCGCCCGTCAGTCAGGAGCCGCCAGAGCCGGCCAGACTGCCCCGAGCCGCCAGAGCCGGCCAGACTGCCCCGAGCCGCCAGAGCCGGCCAGACTGCCCCGAGCCGCCAGAGCCGGCCAGACTGCCCCGAGCCGCCAGAGCCGGCCAGACTGCCCCGAGCCGCCAGACTGCCCCGAGCTGCCAGAGTGCCCCGAGCTGCCAGAGTGCCCCGAGCTGCCAGAGCTGCCAGACTGCCCCGAGCTGCCAGAGCGGCCAGACTGCCCCGAGCTGCCAGAGCGGCCAGACTGCCCCGAGCTGCCAGACTGCCCAGACTGCCCCGAGCTGCCAGACTGGCCAGACTGCCCCGAGCTGCCAGAGTGGCCCGACTGCCTGGAACGGCCAGAACCGGAGCCACCTCCTGATATAGGTGGGTTGGGGAGGGGGGGTGTAGCACAGTGCCGTCATTGACGGCAGCCACCCTCCCTTCCCTCCCTTTTAGTAGAGGGGAATTTTTGTTTTGTTGTTTGGGGTTGTGTTTTTTTGGGGGGTTTTGTTTTTTTAAGGTGCTTCCGGGGTAGCACCTTTAAGGGGGGGGGGTACTGTCACGTCCTGGCCAGTATAAGGGTTAATTGTTATTGTAGTTTGGTCAGGACGTGGCAGAGGGTATTTGTTTTATGTGGTTCAGGGTGGTGTGTTAGTTAGGAGGGCGTTAGATTTATTATTTCCGGGTTTTGAGTTATGGTCTATGTTTATTTATTTCTATGTGTAGTCTAGTGAGCGTGTTTCTATGTTGAGTTAATTGGCGTGGGTTTCCAATTGAAGGCAGCTGTTTGGTGTTGCCTTTGATTGGAAGTCCTATATTAGTTGGGTGTGTTTGTCTTGTATTTGTGGGAGATTGTTCTTGGATTGCTGTGTTGCCGTCAAAGACTGTTATTTCGTCGTTCATTGCTTTGTTATTTTTGTATACGTGTTTGTTTGTTTTTTTTCCCTTCTTTTCCCGTAAATAAAGAAGATGAGTATACACATACCTGCTGCGTTTTGGTCCGCCATAACCGACGAAAACCGTGACAAACATGTTACTAAACACTACTAAATTAATCCTGATGATGTCATGATTAAGAAAAATCATGAATGAATCATGAATAATAATGCGTGTGAAAGTTACAGAGGCTACAACAAAACATGCTAACCTCTCACCATTACCAATAACAGAGGCTACAACAAAACATGCTAACCTCTCACGATTACCAATAACAGAGGCTACAACAAAACATGCTAACCTCTCACCATTACCAAAACAAAACTTTTGGCCACGACTGTATATGTATGAATAACTTTAAATAAAAGGTGGCATTCTGTACTGTCACCTAATATCAAACATTATATCTCAAATCCAAAATGCTGGAGCATAGCGACAAATTTAAAACTGTAAGCTTCACTGTCCAAACACATATGGTGTGGACTATGTGTGCCTGGTAAACACATGTGGATCTGGTGAACAGTTATCACTTGTTGACCAACTACAGGAATACTGACCTCAGAGTCTCCAGTCTGCAGTGTGGATCCTCCAGTCCAGCAGAGAGCAGCTTCACTCCTGAATCCTTCAGGTCATTGTTACTCAGGTCCAGCTCTCTCAGGTGTGAGGAGTTTGAACTGAAAACTGAGGCCAACACTTTACAGGATGTGTCTGTGAGTTTACAGCCAGTGAGTCTGCCAACACAGAAGAAATACAATGACAGACAGGTTGTATTCAAATGTTACGCTTAGCTTTCCCTATTTACGCTGTTACCCGTTTACAAATAATGTGTTGGGTTTGACCACAGAGCTGAGACCAGAGAAGCACAGCCTTCCTCTGTGACTAGACAGCCTGACAGCCTGCAAAGAGTCAAATCATATTAAAACCACACTGCTATTCTTTGGTGGTGAAAATAGTGGCAGTATATTTTTTCAAAATGTTCAGATATATCAGTGTCCTGAAACCTGCCATATATATTCATAAATTAATGTATCATTATTAGAAATGACAAATTATCAAGGTATTGCTTGTAGATAGAAGCATTTATTGTACAAATATTTGAGTAGACTGATCAGACCAGTTTAAAAAGCAGTATCAGTCAGAAGACAGACAGTGAGGTATCAGATTTAGATTGTATTGAGTATACAGTCCACACCATATCTATTTTGTCAGTGAAGAGAATATTTTAAATGTGGATCTATACTCCAATAATTTGGATTTCAGATCAAATGTTTCATATGAGGTGACAGTATATAATGTCACCTTTTATTTGAGTATATTTTAATACATATCTGTTTCACCATTTAGACAAATAAAAGCACTTTATGTATTTAGTCCCCCCATTTGACGAAGTCATAAGTATTCTGACCAAATCACTCATAGTGTATTAAAATAGTCAAAAGTTTAGTATTTGGTCCCATATTCCTTTAACGCAACGACTACATCAAGCTTGTGACTCAAACTCGTTGGTTGCATTTGCAGTTTGTTTTGGTTGTGTTTTGGGTTATGTTTTGACCAATATTAAAATGGTGGATGTTTTCTGTCTAAGTGAGAAGATACATGCTGGAGCTTAGCAGCAAATGTAAAACTTTAAGCTTCACTGTCCAAACACATATGGTGTGGACTATGTGTGTCTGGTAAACACATGTGGATCTGGTGAACAGTTATCACTTGTTGACCAACTACAGGAATACTGACCTCAGAGTCTCCAGTTTACAGTGTGGATCCTCCAGTCCAGCAGAGAGCAGCTCCACTCCTGAATCCTTCAGGTCATTGTTACTCAGGTCCAGCTCTCTCGGGTGTGAGGGGTTTGACCTCAGAGCTGAGTCCAGAGAAGCACAGCCTTCCTCTGTGACTAGACAGCCTGACAGCCTGCAAAGAGTCAAATCATATTAAAATCACACTGCTATTCTTTGGTGGTAAAAATAGTGGCAGTATATTTTTTCAACATATGAAACCTTCCATATCTATTCAGAAATGAATGTATCATTAAAAATGTCAAATTATCAAAGTATTGCCTGCAGATAGAAACATGTATAATACAAATATTTGAGAAGACTGACCAGACCAGTTTAAAAAGCAGTATCAGTCAAAAGACAGACAGTGAGGTATCAGATTTAGATTGTATTGAGTATACAGTCCACACCATATCTATTTTGACAGTGAAGCTGACATTTTAAATGTGGCTCTATACTCCAACATTTTGGATTTGAGATCAATAGTTTCATATGAGGTGACAGTATAAAATGTCACCTTTTATTTGAGGGTATTTTAATACATATCGGTTTCACGTTTAAAAATGAAAACACTTTATGTTTCCTGTCTCCCCATTTGAAGAAGTCATAAGTATTCTGACCAATTTACTTATAGTGTATTAAAGTAGTCAAAAGTTTAGTATTTGGTCATAAACTCGATGGTTGCATTTGCAGTTTGTTTTGGTTGTGTTTTGCCCAATAATAAAATGGTGGATGATGACTGGATAATTTTCTGTCTAAGTGAGTAGATAACATGTTTCTAAACACTACTAAATGAATCCTGATGATAACATGATTAATACAAATCATGAATGAATCATCAATAATAATGAGTGAGAAAGTTACAGAGGCTACAACAAAACATGCTAACCTCTCACCATTACCAATAACAGAGGCTACAACAAAACATGCTAACTTCTCACCATTACCAATAACAGAGGCTACAACAAAACATGCTAACCTCTCACCATTACCAATAACAGAGGCTACAACAAAACATGCTAACCTCTCACCATTACCAATAACAGAGGCTACAACAAAACATGCTAACCTCTCACCATTACCAACAACAGAGGCTACAACAAAACATGCTAACCTCTCACCATTACCAATAACAGAGGGGGTCTGATATTTGTGTCTGTAACTTTCTCATTCATCATCATTCATGATTAATTAATGATGATTCATAATCATGGTAGCATCCACATGAATGTAGATGTGTTCTTACTGACAATACAAGTGAAGTGACTCCAAAATGACAGGACATTATTCACCATTCTGTTTCTATTAGGAAAAACATAATCTAAAACACAACCAAGACAAACTGTAAATGAATTCAACAAGTTAGTAGAATCACAAGCTTGATGTAATCACTGCAGGTATGGAATATTGGACCCAACACTAAACTTTTGACTAAATTAATTTGTCCAAATAATTAAGACTTCTTCAAATGGGAGAACTAAACTCAGCAAAAAAAGAAACGTCCTCTCACTGTCATTTGCTTTTTATTTTCAGAAAACTTAACATGTGTAAATATTTATATGAACATAACAAGATTCAACAACTGAGACATAAACTGAACAAGTTCCACAGACATGTGACTAACAGAAATGGAATAATGTGTCCCTGAACAAAGGAGGGGTCAAAATCAAAAGTAACAGTCAGTATCTGGTGTGGCCACCAGCTGCATCAAGAACTGCAGTGTATCTCTTCCTCATGGACTGCAACAGATTTGCCAGTTCTTGATGTGAGATGTTACCCCACTCTTCCACCAAGGCACCTGCAAGTTCCCGGACATTTCTGGGGGGAATGGCCCTAGCCCTCACCCTCCGATCCAACAGGTCCCAGATGTGCTCAATGGGATTGAGATCCGGGCTCTTCGCTGGCCATGGCAGGACACTGACATTCCTGTCTTGCAGGAAATCACGCACAGAACAAGCAGTATGGCTGGTGGCATTGTCATGCTGGAGGGTCATGTCAGGATGAGCCTGCAGGAAGGGTACCACATGAGGGAGGAGGATGTCTTCCCTGTAACGCAAAGCGTTGAGATTGCCTGCAATGACAACAAGCTCAGTCCGATGATACTGTGACACACCGCCCCAGACCATGACGGACCCTCCGCCTCCAAATCGATCCCGCTCCAGAGTACAGGCCTCGGTGTAACGCTCATTCCTTCGACGATAAACGCAAATCCGACCATCACCCCTGGTGAGCCGAAACCTCGACTCATCAGTGAAGAGCACTTTTTGCCAGTCCTGTCTGGTCCAGCGACGGTGGATTTGTGCCCATAGGTGACGTTGTTGCCGGTAATGTCTGGTGAGGACCTGCCTTACAACAGGCCTACAAGCCCTCAGCCCAGCCTCTCTCAGCCTTTTGAGGACAGTCTGAGCACTGATGGAGGGATTGTGCATTCCTGGTGTAACTCGGGCAGTTGTTGCCATCCTGTACCTGTCCCGCAGGTGTGATGTTCGGATGTACCGATCCTGCGCAGGTGTTGTTACACGTGGTCTGCCACTGCAAGGACGAACAGCTGTCCTTGCAGCATGCAGCATGCACGTTCACACAGATGAGCAGGGACCCTAGGCATCTTTCTTTGGGTGTTTTTCAGAGTCAGTAGAAAGGCCTCTTTAGTGTCCTAAGTTTTCATAACTGTGACCTTCATTGCCTACCGTCTGTAAGCTGTTAGTGTCTTAACCTGTTGGGTCTAGGGGGCAGCATTTGCACGTCTGGATAAAAAAAATGTACCCGATTTAATCTGGTTACTAATCCTACCCAGTAACTAGAATATGCATATACTTATTATATATGGATAGAAAACACTCTAAAGTTTCCAAAACTGTTTGAATGGTGTCTGTGAGTATAACAGAACTCATTTGGCAGGCAAAACCCTGAGACATTTTCTGACAGGAAGTGGATACCTGATGTGTTGTATTGACTTTAAACCTATCCCATTGAAAAACACAGGGGTTTAGGAATATTTTGGCACTTCCTATTGCTTCCACTAGATGTCACCAGCCTTTACAAAGTGTTTTGAGTCTTCTGGAGGGAGATCTGACCGAACAAGAGCCATGGAACGGTGATGTCCCATTAGACACCTGGCGCGCTACTTCATGTTGGGTACCCTCGTTCCAGTACGTTATAAAAGACTATGCATTCGTCCACCTTGAATATTATTCATGTTCTGGTTAAAAAAGGCCCTAATGATTTATGCTATACAACGTTTGACATGTTTGAACGAACGGAAATATATTTTTTCCCCTCGTTCATGACGAGAAGTCCGGCTGGCTTACATCATGTGCTAACGAGACGGAGATTTTTGGACATAAATGATGAGCTTTTTTGAACAAAACTACATTCGTTATGGACCTGTGATACCTGGAAGTGACATCTGATGAAGAGAATCAAAGGTAATGGATTATTTACATAGTATTTTCGATTTTAGATCTCCCCAACATGACGTCTAGTCTGTATCGCAACGCGTATTTTTCTGGGCACAGTGCTCAGATTATTGCAAAGTGTGATTTCCCAGTAAGGTTATTTTTAAATCTGGCAAGTTGATTGCGTTCAAAAGATGTAAATCTATAATTCTTTAAATGACAATATAATATTTTACCAATGTTTTCTAATTTTAATTATTTAATTTGTGACGCTGACTTGACTGCCGGTTATTGGAGGGAAACGATTTCCTCAACATCAATGCCATAGTAAAACGCTGTTTTTGGATATAAATATCAACTTGATAGAACTAAAAATGCATGCATTGTCTAACATAATGTCCTAGGAGTGTCATCTGATGGAGATTGTAAAAGGTTAGTGTATCATTTTAGCTGGTTTTATGGTTTTGGTGACCCTGTCTTTGACTTGACAAAACATTACACACAACTCTTGTAAATGTACTGTCCTAACATACTCTAAATTTATGCTTTCGCCGTAAAACCTTTTTGAAATCGTAAAACGTGGTTAGATTAAGGAGATGTTTATCTTTCAAATGGTGTAACATAGTTGTATTTTTGAAAAATTTGAATTTTGACATTTATTTGGATTCAAATTTGCCGCTCTTGAAATGCACCTGCTGTTGATGGAGTGCACCACGGGTGGCACGCTAGCGTCCCACCTAGCCCCAAGAGGTTAACCTGTTATGGATAGGGGGCAGTATTTTCACGGCCGGATAAAAAACGTACCCGATTTAATCTGATTATTACTCCTGCCCAGAAACTAGAATATGCATATAATTATTAGCTTTGGATAGAAAACACTCCAAAGTTTCTAAAACTGTTTGAATGGTGTCTGTGTGTATAACAGAACTCATTTGGCAGGCCAAAACCTGAGAAGATTCTGTACAGGAAGTACCCTGTCTGACCATTTCTTGGCATTCTTGATCATCTCTATCCAAAACAAGGGATCACTGCTGTTACGTGACACTTCCTACGGCTCCCATAGGCTCTCAGAAGGCGGCAAAAAGCTGAATCGTGGCTTTGCAGGCCCTGGCTGAAAAACATTAGCGCGTTTGGATAGTGGTCGGTCAGAGTACTATGAGACTGAGGCGCGTGCACGAGACGACCCCATGTTTTTATTCTTTCGTCTTTGAACGTAAACAACGACTCCCGGTCGGAATATTATCGCTTTTTTACGAGAAAAATAGCATAAAAATTTATTTTAAACAGCGGTTGACATGCTTCGAAGTACGGTAATGGAATATTTAGAATTTTTTGTCACGAAACGCGTCGGGCGTGTAACCCTTCGTCACCCTTGGATAGTGTCTTGAACGCACGAACAAAATGCCGCTATTTGGATATAACTATGGATTATTTTGAACCAAACCAACATTTGTTATTGAAGTAGAAGTCCTGGGAGTGCATTCTGACGAAGAACAGGAAAGGTAATCAAACTTTTCTAATAGTAAATCGGAGTTTGGTGAGGGTCAAACTTGGTGGGTGTCAAAATAGCTAGCCTATGATGGCGTGCTATCTACTCAGAATATTGCAAAATGTGCTTTCACCGAAAATATATTTTAAAATCGGACATAGCGAGTGCATAAAGGAGTTCTGTATCTATAATTCTTAAAATAATTGTTATGTTTTTTGTGAACGTTTATCGTGAGTAATTTAGTAAATTCACCGGAAGTGTTCGGTGGGAATGCTAGTTCTGAACGTCACATGCTAATGTAAAAAGCTGTTTTTTGATATAAATATGAACTTGATTGAGCAAAACATGCATGTATTGTATAACATAATGTCCTAGGCGTGTCATCTGATGAAGATCAAAGGTTAGTGCTGCATTTAGCTGTGGTTTTGTTTTTTGTGACATTATATGCTAGCTTGAAAAATGGGTGTCTGATTATTTCTGTCTGGGTACTCTGCTGACATAATCTAATGTTTTGCTTTCGCTGTAAAGCCTTTTTGAAATCGGACAGTGTGGTTAGATAAAGGAGAGTCTTGTCTTTAAAATGGTGTAAAATAGTGAGGAATTAGTAATTCGCGCCACGCCTATCATTGGATATTGGAGCAGGTGTTCCGCTAGCAGAACGTCTAGATGTAAGAGGTTAACGACCATTCCACAGGTGCATGTTCATTAATTGTTTATGGTTCATTGAACAAGCATGGGAAACATTGCTTAAACCCTTTTCAATAAAGATCTGTGAAGTTATTTGGATTTTTACGAATTATCTTTGAAAGACAGGGTCCTGAAAAAGGGATGTTTCTTTTTTTGCTGAGTTTAGATGTCTAAAGTGCTTTCATATCTAAACGGTAAAAAATACAGTCTTGGCCAAAAGTTTTGAAAATGACACAAATATTAATTTTCACAAAGTCTGCTGCCTCAGTTTGTATGATGGCAATTTGCGTATACTCCAGAATGTTATGAAGAGTGATCAGATGAATTGCAAATAATTGCCAAGTTCCTCTTTGCCATGCAAATGAACTGAATCCCTGTCACGTCCTGACCAGCAGAGGGAGGTATTGTATTAGTTTTGGGTCAGGATGTGGCTGGGTTTTGTGTGTTACATATGTGTGAGTGATTGGACTCCCAATTGAAGGCAGGTGTGTTGAGTTGCCTTTGATTGGGAGTCCTATGTAGGAGTGTGTGTTTTTCGGTGGGAAGTTGTTTGTGAGCACTGCTTGTTTAGCCTGTCACACTGTTGCCGTCGTGAGTATTGTTTTGTTGGTTTTCATGTGGATGCTTTACGTGTTTTTACCAAATAAACATGAGTATCCACATTCCCGCTGCGCCTTGGTCCATTCCTAACGACGGACGTTACAATCCCCAAAAAACATTTCCACTGCATTTCAGCCCTGCCACAAAAGGACCAGCTGACATCATGTCAGTGATTCTTTCGGTAACACAGGTGTGAGTGTTTACGAGGACAAAGCTGGAGTTCACTCTGTCATGCTGATTGAGTTCGAATAACAGACTGGAAGCTTCAAAAGGAGGGTGGTGCTTGGAATCATTGTTCTTCCGCTGTCAAACATGGTTACCTGCAAGGAAACACGTGTCGTCATCATTGCTTTGCACAAAAAGGGCTTCACAGGCGAGGATATTGCTGCCAGTAAGATTGCACCTATAATCAACCATTTATTGGATCATCAAGAACTTCAAGGAGAGCAGTTCAATTGTTGTAAAGAAGGCTTCAGGGCGCCCAAGAAAGTCCAGCAAACGCCAGGACCGTCTCCTAAAGTTGATTCAGCTGCGGGATCGGGGCACCACCAGTACAGAGCTTGCTCAGGAATGGCAGCAGGCAGGTGTGAGTGCATCTGCACGCACAGTGGGTCGAAGACTTTCGGAGGATGGCCTGGTGTCAAGGAGGGCAGCAAAGAAGCCACTTCTCTCCAGGAAAAACATCAGGGACAGACTGATATTCTGAAAAAGGTACAGGGATTGGATTGCTGAGGACTGGGGTAAAGTCATTTTCTCTGATGAATCCCCTTTCCGATTGTTTGGGGCATCCGGAAAAAAGCTTGTCCAGAGAAGGCAAGGTGAGCGCTACCATCAGTCCTGTGTCATGCCAACAGTAAAGCATCCTGAGACCATTCATGTGTGGGGTTGCTTCTCAGCCAAGGGAGTGGGCTCACTCACAATTTTGCCTAAGAACACAGCCATGAATAAAGAATGGTACCAACACATCCTCCGAGAGCAACTTCTCCCAACCAGTCAGGAACAGTTTGGTGACGAACAATGCCTTTTCCAGCATGATGGAGCACCTTGCCATAAGGCAAAAGTGATACCTAAGTGGCTCTGGGAACAAAACATCGATATTTTGGGTCCATGGCCAGGAAACTCACCAGACCTTAATCGCATTGAGAACTTGTGGTCAATCCTCAAGAGGCAGGTGGACAAACAAAAACCCACAAATTCCGACAAACTCCAAGCATTGATTATGCAAGAATGGGCTGCCATCAGTCAGGATGTGGCCCAGAAGTTAATTGACAGCATGCCAGGGCGGATTGCAGAGGTCTTGAAAAAGAAGGGTCAACACTGCAAATATTGACTCATTGCTTCAACTTCATGTAATTGTCAATAAAAGCCTTTGACACTTATGAAATGCTTGTAATTATACTTCAGTATTCCATAGTAACATCTGACAAAAATATCTAAAGACACTGAAGCAGCAGACTTGTGAAAATTAATATTTGTGTCATTCTCAAAACTTTTGGCCACGACTGTATATGTATGAATACCTTTAAATAAAAGGTGACATTCTGTACTGTCACCTAATATCAAACATTATATCTCAAATCCAAAATGCTGGAGCATAGCGACAAATTTAAAACTGTAAGCTTCACTGTCCAAACACATATGGTGTGGACTATGTGTGCCTGGTAAACACATGTGGATCTGGTGAACAGTTATCACTTGTTGACCAACTACAGGAATACTGACCTCAGAGTCTCCAGTTTACAGTGGGGATTCCCCAGTCCAGCAGAGAGCAGCTTCACTCCTGAATCCTTCAGGTCATTGTTACTCAGATCCAGCTCTCTCAGGTGTGAGGGGTTTGAACTGAGAACTGAGGCCAACACTTTAGAGGATGTGTCTGTGAGTTTACAGCCAGTGAGTCTGCCAACACAGAAGAAATACAATGACAGACAGGTTGTATTCAAATGTTACGCTTAGCTTTCCCTATTTACGCTGTTACCCGTTTACAAATAATGTGTTGGGTTTGACCATAGAGCTGAGACCAGAGAAGCACAGCCTTCCTCTGTGACTAGACAGCCTGACAGCCTGCAAAGAGTCAAATCATATTAAAACCACACTGCTATTCTTTGGTGGTGAAAATAGTGGCAGTATATTTTTTCAAAATGTTCAGATATATCAGTGTCCTGAAACCTGCCATATATATTCATAAATTAATGTATCATTATTAGAAATGACAAATTATCAAGGTATTGCTTGTAGATAGAAGCATTTATTGTACAAATATTTGAGTAGACTGATCAGACCAGTTTAAAAAGCAGTATCAGTCAGAAGACAGACAGTGAGGTATCAGATTTAGATTGTATTTAGTACACAGTCCACATCATATCTATTTTGACATTGAAGCAAACATTTGAAATGTGTCTCTATACTCCAACATTTTGGATTTCAGATCAAATGTTTCATATGAGGTGACAGTATATAATGTCACCTTTTATTTGATTATATTTTAATACATATCTGTTTCACCATTTAGACAAATAAAAGCACTTTATGTATCTAGTCCCCCTATTTGAAGAAGTCATAAGTATTCTGACCAAATCACTCATAGTGTATTAAAATAGTCAAAAGTTTAGTATTTGGTCCCATATTCCTTTAACGCAACGACTACATCAAGCTTGTGACTCAAACTCGTTGGTTGCATTTGCAGTTTGCTTTGGTTGTGTTTTGGGTTATGTTTTGACCAATATTAAAATGGTGGATGTTTTCTGTCTAAGTGAGAAGATACATGCTGGAGCATAGCAGCAAATGTAAAACTTTAAGCTTCACTGTCCAAACACATATGGTGTGGACTATGTGTGTCTGGTAAACACATGTGGATCTGGTGAACAGTTATCATTTGTTGACCAACTACAGGAATACTGACCTCAGAGTCTCCAGTTTATAGTGTGGATCCTCCTGTCCAGCAGAGAGCAGCTCCACTCCTGAATCCTTCAGGTCATTGTTACTCAGGTCCAGCTCTCTCAGGTGTGAGGGGTTTGACCTCAGAGCTGAGACCATAGAAGCACAGCCTTCCTCTGTGACTAGACAGCCTGACAGCCTGCAAAGAGTCAAATCATATTAAAATCACACTGCTATTCTTTGGTGGTAAAAATAGTGGCAGTATATTTTTTCAACATATGAAACCTTCCATATCTATTCAGAAATGAATGTATCATTAAAAATGTCAAATTATCAAAGTATTGCCTGCAGATAGAAACATGTATAGTACAAATATTTGAGTAGACTGACCAGACCAGTTTAAAAAGCAGCATCAGTCAAAAGACAGACAGTGAGGTATCAGATTTAGATTGTATTGAGTATACAGTCCACACCATATCTATTTTGACAGTGAAGCTGACATTTTAAATGTGGCTCTATAATCCAACATTTTGGATTTGAGATCAATAGTTTCATATGAGGTGACAGTATAAAATGTCACCTTTTATTTGAGGGTATTTTAATACATATCTGTTTCACGTTTAAAAATGAAAACACTTTATGTTTCCTGTCTCCCCATTTGAAGAAGTCATAAGTATTCTGACCAATTTACTCATAGTGTATTAAAGTAGTCAAAAGTTTAGTATTTGGTCGTAAACTCGTTGGTTGCATTTGCAGTTTGTTTTGGTTGTGTTTTGCCCAATAATAAAATGGTGGATGATGACTGGATTAATATTCTGTCTAAGTGAGTAGATAACATGTTTCTAAACACTACTACATGAATCCTGATGATAACATGATTGATACAAATCATGAATGAATCATGAATAATAATGAGTGAGAAAGTTAGAGGCTACAACAAAACATGCTAACCTCTCACCATTACCAATAACAGAGGCTACAACAAAACATGCTAACCTCTCACCATTACCAATAACAGAGGCTACAACAAAACATGCTAACCTCTCACCATTACCAATAACAGAGGCTACAACAAAACATGCTAACCTCTCACCATTACCAATAACAGAGGCTACAACAAAACATGCTAACCTCTCACCATTACCAATAACAGAGGCTACAACAAAACATGCTAATCTCTCTCTATTACCAATAACAGAGGCTACAACAAAACATGCTAACCTCTCACTATTACCAATAACAGAGGATACAACAAAACATGCTAACCTCTCACCATTACCAATAACAGAGGCTACAACAAAACATGCTAACCTCTCACCATTACCAATAACAGAGGCTACAACAAAACATGCTAACCTCTCACCATTACCAATAACAGAGGCACAACAAAACATGCTAACCTCTCACCATTACCAATAACAGTGGGGGTCTGATCTTTGTGCCTCTGTAACTTTCTCATTCATCATTATTCACGATTCATTCATGATTATTCATAATTATGGTAGCATCCACATGAATATAGAAGTGTTCAGAAACATCTTCTATTCTTACTGACAATACAAGTTAAGTAACTCCAAAATGACAGGACAATTTTCACCATTCAGTTTCTATTAGGATAAACATAATCTAAAACACAACCAAATGTAAAACTGTAAGCTTCACTGTCCAAACACATATGATTGTCACGTCCTGACCAGTAAAGGGGTTATTTGTTCTTATAGTTTGGTCAGGACGTGGCAGGGGGTATTTGGTTTATATGGTTCGGTGTGGTTGTGTATGTAGAGGGGTATTTGATTTATTAGTCCAGGGTTTTGGTTATTGTTCTATGTTAGTCTATTTCTATGTTCAGTCTAGTCGTTTGTATTTCTATGTTTAGTTAATTGGTGTTGGGGCCTTCAGTTGGAGGCAGCTGTCTATCGTTGCCTCTGATTGAAGGTCCTATAAATGTTTGGGATTTTATTGGAGATTGTTTCTTGTTTTGCTGTGTGCCTGACGAGTTAGTTAGTCTAGTTCGTTTTTTTTTTTGTATACGTTGTTTGTGTTTTTCCTTCTTCACTAATAAAAAGATGAGTATACATTTTCCCGCTGCGTTTTGGTCTACACCCTACGGCACCCGTGACAATGATTTTGACTATGTGTGTCTGGTAAACACATGTGGATCTGGTGAACAGTTATCACTTGTTGACCAACTACAGGAATACTGACCTCAGAGTCTCCAGTTTACAGTGGGGATTCCCCAGTCCAGCAGAGAGCAGCTCCACTCCTGAATCCTTCACGTCATTGTTACTCAGATCCAGCTCTCTCAGGTGTGAGGGGTTTGACCTCAGAGCTGAGACCAGAGAAGCACAGCCTTTCTCTGTGACTCCACAGCCTGACAGCCTGACAAAGAGATCATCATTACTTCACAAACACACTGTTAATTTAACGAGTAGTGTAAAAGGACAATGGATATTTATTTCTTCCTGATGATAAGTTCTTAAATGTCATTTTATGTACTCACAGAACAGCTCTGGAGGCTTTGACCACTGGCAGCAGCCTCAGAAGACCTTCCTCTGATCTGGAGTATTTCTTCAGGTCAAACACATCCAGCTCTTTTTCTGAAGTCAGCAACACAAAGACCAGAGCTGACCACTGTGCAGGTGACAAGTTGGGTTCTGAGAGACTTCCTGATCTCAGGTAGCTTTGGATCTCCTCCACTAGAGAATGGTCATTCAGTTCATTCAGACAGTGGAACAGATTGATGCTCCTCTCTGGAGAGGGATTCTCCCTGATCTTCTCCTTGATGTACTTGACTGTTTCTTCATGGCTCTGTGAGCTGCTTCTTGTCTTTGTCAGTAGACCTCGTAAGCGCTTCTTATTGGACTCCAGTGAGAGGCCCAGAAGGAAGCGGAGGAACAGGTCCAGGTTTCCTGTCTCACTTTGTAAGGCTTTATCCACAGCACTCTTGTAGAAAGTAACTTCAGACTTGTATTTTGTTTGCAGTTCATCCATTAGATTCTCATTGTTGTTGATGAATGAGAGGAACACATACACAGCAGCCAGAAACTCCTGAATGCTCAGATGAACAAAGCAGTACACCTTCATCTGGTACAGCCCACATTCCTCTTTAAAGAGCTGTGTGCACAATCCTGAGTACACCGAGGCTTCATTGACATCAATACCAGCCTCTTTCAGGTCTTCTTCATAGAAAATCAGATTGCCCTTCACTAGCTGTTGAAAAGCCAGTTTTCCCAGTGACAGAATGCTCTCGTTATTCAAGTGTGGATCTGTCTCTTCTTTCCCAAGATACTTTTCATTCTTCTGTTTGGTATGAAACACCACAAGGTGTGTGTACATCTCAGTCAGAGTCTTGGGCATCTCTTCTCTCTTAGGTTTCAGCATGTGTTCGAGGACTGTTGCAGAAATCCAACAGAAGACTGGAATGTGGCACATGATGTGGAGACTCCTTGATGTCTTTATGTGTGAGATGATTCTGTTGGCCAGGTCCTCATCACTGAATCTCTTCCTGAAGTACTCCTCCTTCTGTGGGTCATTGAACCCTCGTACCTCTGTCACCTGGTCAACACACCCTGAAGGGATCTTATTGGCTGCTGCAGGTCGGGTAGTTATCCAGAGGAGAGCAGAGGGAAGCAGATTTCCCTTGATGAGATTTGTCAGCAGAACATCCACTGAGGTTGACTCTGTGACGTCACAACAGATCTTGTTCTTCTGGAAGTCTAGGGGCAGTCGGCACTCATCCAGACCATCAAAGATGAACACAACTTTGTACTTGTTGTAGATGGAGATTCCTGATTGTTTGGTTTCCATTGAGAAGTGATTAAGAAGTTCAATGAAAGTTTGTTTGTCCTCTTTCATCAAATTCAGCTCCCGGAAAGGGAATGAAAATACAAATTGGACATCCTGATTTGCTTTTCCTTCAGCCCAGTCCAGAATGAACTTCTGCACAGAGACTGTTTTTCCAATGCCAGCGACTCCCTTTGTCAGCACAGTTCTGATACGTTTGTCTTGTCCAGTTAAGGGTTTGAAGATGTCGTTACATTTGATTGCAGTCTCTGGTCTTGCTTGTTTCCTGGTTGTTGTCTCAATCTGTCTCAGCTCATGTTCATTATTGACCTGTCCTGTTCCTCCCTCTGTGATGTAGAGCTCTGTGTAGATCTTATTGAGAAGTGTTGGGTTTCCTTGTTTAGCGATCCCCTCAAATACACATTGAAACTTCTTCTTTAGATTAGATTTGAGTTCACGTTGGCAAATCACAGCAGGATCATCTGAATGAAGAAATAACACAGAGGATATTAATATTACGTCTGTTTTAATGCCTACAGTATTGTAGGACTGTTATAAAGTTTTACATCATAACAATTATTCTCTTAACTGACAGAATAAACGTGTAAATGTTTTCCAAATGCATTACAGACTGGTGTGACTGATTATATTATTATTGGTATTATTGATGGTATAATTAATGTTGTCTCTCTATGTCTCTCTCTCTAAATTAATCACCACAACACATCCCTTCTGCTACTTGATGAGGTCACTAGGTGTTGTGTTAAGGCTGCTACAATATCATTGAGTTACACAGCTACTTTAGCTGTACTTTAGCTACAGCTTTTAAATGTTATAAAACATCATTCAACATGAGGCAGACAGATCTTACATTTCTCCAGTGTGTCAGCAAGCTCCTTCTGGTTCATTTTCCTCAGGACGTGCAGTGTGATCTTCAGAGCCCCCTCTCTGGCACTGCTCTCCTGCTTCTCATCTTCAGCATCCACCACTTCCTTATCCTGCTTCTGACTCTCATAGCCTTCTGGGAGTTCAGGACTAAGAATCCTCTTGAACATCTTCAGCTCGTTCTTCACAAATGTCATCATTTTCTCTTCAAGCAACTAAAATAAATCAAGTAAATAAGTTAAGCAAGAGAACAAATGCTTTCTCATTAACACATTAATGAATAATTGAAAGAACCTTTACTTGAGGAAAACAAAAACAAATGTTCATAACAGGACCACATACACTGAATATAGAGTCCAGGTCTGTTTGATGACTCTGGGAAGACTGACCACTGAGAATCTCTGACTCTGATCTCTCCTGTTGGTTTCTGTGGACAAAACATGAGATTACATCTCCTCGTCCAGGGAGTACACACACACACACACACACACACACACACACACACACACACACACACACACACACACACACACACACACACACACACACACACACACACACACACACACACACACACACTGTTTTAGGACTATGAAAATGGACTAAAGGATTAGCCTATGGATTATGAAAACAACCAAAATAAATGTGAAAATTGGAGAGGAGAAATGACTAGAGACAGTGTTGTTTAACTCACTGACCATGACCCATGAGTTCTTCTTACCTTTGTTCAGTAGAAAAGTCTCCCTCTCTAAACTCTATAGGTCGATACATAGACCGGTCACTCTTCATGGACACACAGCTGGGTACAGGGGAGGCTGGTCTCTCCTGCTTGATTGGACTTCAACACAACAGAGACAAACATTACATCTCTCATCTACTCTGATCTCAGATGGGAAACATAAGAAGAGTTTCATTCCAAAACGCAACATATCACTTTACAGAAATGTTCGTAAATTAGCCTTTATTGTTTAAAGAAATTATGAAAGAGATTGGTGTGTTGTTTCACTATCTAATCATGGCATGGTGTATCTCAGGAGTTAACACACTCAGGTCAGGGAGAGATGGAGAGGCAGGTTTATGGTTCCCCCCTAGACTCTCAGGAGTTAAAACACTCAGGTCAGGGAGAGATGGAGAGGCAGGTTTATGGTTCCCCCCTAGACTCTCAGGAGTTAACACACTCAGGTCAGGGAGAGATGGAGAGGCAGGTTTATGGTTCCCCCCCTAGACTCTCAGGAGTTAACACACTCAGGTCAGGGAGAGATGGAGAGGCAGGTTTATGGTTCCCCCCTAGACTCTCAGGAGTTAACACACTCAGGTCAGGGAGAGATGGAGAGGCAGGTTTATGGTTCCCCCCTAGACTCTCAGGAGTTAACACACTCAGTTCACGGAGAGTTGGAGAGGCAGGTTTATGGTTCCCCCCTAGACTCTCAGGAGTTAACACACTCAGGTCAGGGAGAGTTGGAGAGGCAGGTTTATGGTTCCCCCCCCTACACTCTCAGGAGTTAACAGACTCAGGTCAGGGAGAGTTGGAGAGGCAGGTTTATGGTTCCCCCCTAGACTCTCAGGAGTTAACACACTCAGGTCAGGGAGAGATGGAGAGGCAGGTTTATGGTTCCCCCCTAGACTCTCAGGAGTTAACACACTCAGGTCAGGGAGAGATGGAGAGGCAGGTTTATGGTTCCCCCCTAGACTCTCAGGAGTTAACACACTCAGGTCAGGGAGAGTTGGAGAGGCAGGTTTATGGTTCCCCCCCCTAGACTCTCAGGAGTTAACACGCTCAGGTCAGGGAGAGATGGAGAGGCAGGTTTATGGTTCCCCCTAGACTCTCAGGAGTTAACACACTCAGGTCAGGGAGAGATGGAGAGGCAGGTTTATGGTTCCCCCCTAGACTCTCAGGAGTTAAAACACTCAGGTCAGGGAGAGTTGGAGAGGCAGGTTTATGGTTCCCCCCTAGACTCCCAGGAGTTAACACACTCAGGTCAGGGAGAGTTGGAGAGGCAGGTTTATGGTTCCCCCCCTAGACTCTCAGGAGTTAACACACTCAGGTCAGGGAGAGTTGGAGAGGCAGGTTTATGGTTCCCCTAGACTCTCAGGCTCTGGTTGTGGGGGATGTTCAGCTTGGGGTTGTGAGGTGCTGATAACAGTCACCCGTATGGAATTCGTAAAAGAGCTGTTACCCAAAACCATTAATAACGTTGCACTTGGAAAATGCTCGTAATCTACCTCCTGCCTCAGACCACTAGAACAGCTGAGTAATCTACCTCCTGTCTCAGACCACTAGAACAGCTGAGTAATCTACCTCCTGTCTCAGACCACTAGAACAGCTGAGTAATCTACCTCCTGTCTCAGACCACTAGAACAGCTGAGTAATCTACCTCCTCCCTCAGACCACTAGAACAGCTGAGTAACCTACCTCCTGTCTCAGACCACTAGAACAGCTGAGTAATCTACCTCCTGTCTCAGACCACTAGAACAGCTGAGTAATCTACCTCCTGCCTCAGACCACTAGAACAGCTGAGTAATCTACCTCCTGTCTCAGACCACTAGAACAGCTGAGTAATCTACCTCCTGTCTCAGACCACTAGAACAGCTGAGTAATCTACCTCCTCCCTCAGACCACTAGAACAGCTGAGTAATCTACCTCCTGCCTCAGACCACTAGAACAGCTGAGTAAACTACCTCCTGTCTCAGACCACTAGAACAGCTGAGTAATCTACCTCCTGTCTCAGACCACTAGAACAGCTGAGTAAACTACCTCCTGCCTCAGACCACTAGAACAGCTGAGTAAACTACCTCCTGCCTCAGACCACTAGAACAGCTGAGTAATCTACCTCCTGTATCAGACCACTAGAACAGCTGAGTAATCTACCTCCTGTCTCAGACCACTAGAACAGCTGAGTAATCTACCTCCTGTCTCAGACAACTAGAACAGCTGAGTAATCTACCTCCTGTCTCAGACCACTAGAACAGCTGAGTAATCTACCTCCTCCCTCAGACCACTAGAACAGCTGAGTAATCTACCTCCTGTCTCAGACCACTAGAACAGCTGAGTAATCTACCTCCTGTCTCAGACCACTAGAACAGCTGAGTAATCTACCTCCTGTCTCAGACCACTAGAACAGCTGAGTAATCTACCTCCTGCCTCAGACCACTAGAACAGCTGAGGGATCTACCTCCTGCCTCAGACCACTAGAACAGCTGAGTGAGTCATTAGATGCTTTTTTGCCCTTCCACTTGACTTTATACACAGAAGATCTCTGCTAAACATAGAATCATATAGTTTATCCATCTCTCTGTGACAGCAGATGAATTCAGAACAAAGTTGACTACAAATACGAAGTTGCCAATGTCTTTGCATTTGATTCAATCAAGGGACGTCTACACATTTGCTTCAAATGAAACTGAGATGACTACATTAAAATATAAACAGTAGGCTTTAGGCCTATTTCAATCATATTGTTCAATATATTGAGTAATATTTTGATACTTGTAGGCTACTGTCTGAAATATGTCTCAATATATTTCATGATGTGTATCCAAACATGAACACAATGATGTGCCAAATCTGTGATTTAGTGCGTTTTTATTGGGTAAGCATTAGACTAAGCCTCCCCAATACTTGCAGCCATAGGTGCTAATAGAAGCTGATCCTGGGTCAGTATTGTGACATAATTATAATGTTAAGGAAATATCTGAATGGAGAAAACTGATCCGAGAGCAGCACTCCCTTTCTTTCCATCCTATCAGTATTGATACATGCTCCACCAGACGTGATAACTTGTAGTGCTGCTGATCCAGTTTCTACTGGTCTGACTGAGGATATGAACTCTGACCTGTTCACCAGACGTGATACCTTGTAGTGCTGCTGATCCAGTTCCTACTGGTCTGACTGAGGATATGAACTCTGACCTGTCCACCAGACGTGATACCTTGTAGTGCCGCTGATCCAGTTTCTACTGGTCTGCCTGAGGATATGAACTCTGACCTGTTCACACAGACGTGATACCTTGTTGTGCTGCTGATCCAGTTTCTGCTGGTCTGACTGAGGATATGAACTCTGACCTGTTCACACAGACGTGATACCTTGTTGTGCTGCTGATCCAGTTTCTGCTGGTCTGACTGAGGATATGAACTCTGAACTGTTCACACAGACGTGATACCTTGTAGTGCTGCTGATCCAGTTTCTGCTGGTCTGACTGCGGATATGGAGCTCTGCCCTGTTCACCAGACTTGCTACGTTGACCTTATACCTTGTAAATAAAAAAAAGGAAATAGTAACACAAAATAACAATAATTACGCTATTAGGATTACCAGTACTGAGTCAATGTGCAGGGTACCAGGTAGTTGAGGTAATAATGAGATTATAAGGAGAACCAGTACTGAGTCAATGTGCAGGGGTACCAGGTAGTTGAGGTAATAATGAGACTATAAGGAGTACCAGTACTGAGTCAATGTGCAGGGCTACCAGGTAGTTGAGGTAATAATGAGACTATAAGGAGTACCAGTACTGAGTCAATGTGCAGGGATACCAGGTAGTTGAGGTAATAATGAGACTATAAGGAGTACCAGTACTGAGTCAATGTGCAGGGGTACCAGGTAGTTGAGGTAATAATGAGACTATAAGGAGTACCAGTACTGAGTCAATGTGCAGGGGTACCAGGTAGTTGAGGTAATAATGAGACTATAAGGATTACCAGTACTGAGTCAATGTGCAGGGGTACCAGGTAGTTGAGGTAATAATGAGACTATAAGGATTACCAGTACTGAGTCAATGTGCAGGGGTACCAGGTAGTTGAGGTAATAATGAGACTATAAGGATTACCAGTACTGAGTCAATGTGCAGGGTTACCAGGTAGTTGAGGTAATAATGAGACTATAAGGAGTACCAGTACTGAGTCAATGTGCAGGGGTACCAGGTAGTTGAGGTAATAATGAGACTATAAGGATTACCAGTACTCAGTCAATGTGCAGGGGTACCAGGTAGTTGAGGTAATAATGAGACTATAAGGATTACCAGTACTGAGTCAATGTGCAGGGGTACCAGGTAGTTGAGGTAATAATGAGACTATAAGGATTACCAGTACTGAGTCAATGTGCAGGGGTACCAGGTAGTTGAGGTAATAATGAGACTATAAGGAGTACCAGTACTGAGTCAATGTGCAGGGGTACCAGGTAGTTGTGGTAATAATGAGACTATAAGGAGTACCAGTACTGAGTCAATGTGCAGGGGTACCAGGTAGTTGAGGTAATAATGAGACTATAAGGAGAACCAGTACTGAGTCAATGTGCAGGGGTACCAGGTAGTTGAGGTAATAATGAGACTATAAGGAGTACCAGTACTGAGTCAATGTGCAGGGGTACCAGGTAGTTGAGGTAATAATGAGACTATAAGGAGCAACCGTACTGAGTCAATGTGCAGGGGTACCAGGTAGTTGAGGTAATAATGAGACTATAAGGAGTACCAGTACTGAGTCAATGTGCAGGGGTACCAGGTAGTTGAGGTAATAATGAGACTATAAGGAGTACCAGTACTGAGTCAATGTGCAGGGGTACCAGGTAGTTGAGGTAATAATGAGGCTATTAGGTTTACCAGTACTGAGTCAATGTGCAGGGGTACCAGGTAGTTGAGGTAATAATGAGGCTATAAGGAGTACCAGTACTGAGTCAATGTGCAGGGGTACCAGGTAGTTGAGGTAATAATGAGGCTATAAGGAGTACCAGTACTGAGTCAATGTGCAGGGGTACCAGGTAGTTGACGTAATAATGAGACTATAAGGAGTACCAGTACTGAGTCAATGTGTTGGGGTACCAGGTAGTTGAGGTAATAATGAGACTATAAGGAGTACCAGTACTGAGTCAATGTGCAGGGGTACCAGGTAGTTGAGGTAATAATGAGACTATAAGGAGTACCAGTACTGAGTCAATGTGCAGGGGTACCAGGTAGTTGAGGTAATAATGAGACTATAAGGAGTACCAGTACTGAGTCAATGTGCAGGGGTACCAGGTAGTTGAGGTAATAATGAGACTATAAGGAGTACCAGTACTGAGTCAATGTGCAGGGGTACGAGGTAGTTGAGGTAATAATGAGACTATTAGGATTACCAGTACTGAGTCAATGTGCGGGGGTACCAGGTAGTTGAGGTAATAATGAGGCTATAAGGAGTACCAGTACTGAGTCAATGTGCAGGGGTACCAGGTAGTTGAGGTAATAATGAGGCTATAAGGAGTACCAGTACTGAGTCAATGTGCAGGGGTACCAGGTAGTTGACGTAATAATGAGACTATAAGCAGTACCAGTACTGAGTCAATGTGTTGGGGTACCAGGTAGTTGAGGTAATAATGAGACTATAAGGAGTACCAGTACTGAGTCAATGTGCAGGGGTACCAGGTAGTTGAGGTAATAATGAGACTATAAGGAGTACCAGTACTGAGTCAATGTGCAGGGGTACCAGGTAGTTGAGGTAATAATGAGACTATAAGGAGTACCAGTACTGAGTCAATGTGCAGGGGTACCAGGTAGTTGAGGTAATAATGAGACTATAAGGAGTACCAGTACTGAGTCAATGTGCAGGGGTACCAGGTAGTTGAGGTAATAATGAGACTATAAGGAGTACCAGTACTGAGTCAATGTGCAGGGGTACCAGGTAGTTGAGGTAATAATGAGACTATAAGGAGTACCAGTACTGAGCCAATGTGCAGGGGTACCAGGTAGTTGAGGTAATAATGAGACTATAAGGAGTACCAGTACTGAGTCAATGTGCAGGGGTACCAGGTAGTTGTGGTAATAATGAGACTATAAGGAGTACCAGTACTGAGTCAATGTGCAGGGGTACCAGGTAGTTGAGGTAATAATGAGACTATAAGGAGAACCAGTACTGAGTCAATGTGCAGGGGTACCAGGTAGTTGAGGTCATAATGAGACTATAAGGAGTACCAGTACTGAGTCAATGTGCAGGGGTACCAGGTAGTTGAGGTAATAATGAGACTATAAGGAGCACCAGTACTGAGTCAATGTGCAGGGGTACCAGGTAGTTGAGGTAATAATGAGACTATAAGGAGTACCAGTACTGAGTCAATGTGCAGGGGTACCAGGTAGTTGAGGTAATAATGAGACTATAAGGAGTACCAGTACTGAGTCAATGTGCAGGGGTACCAGGTAGTTGAGGTAATAATGAGGCTATTAGGATTACCAGTACTGAGTCAATGTGCAGGGGTACCAGGTAGTTGAGGTAATAATGAGGCTATAAGGAGTACCAGTACTGAGTCAATGTGCAGGGGTACCAGGTAGTTGAGGTAATAATGAGGCTATAAGGAGTACCAGTACTGAGTCAATGTGCAGGGGTACCAGGTAGTTGACGTAATAATGAGACTATAAGGAGTACCAGTACTGAGTCAATGTGCTGGGGTACCAGGTAGTTGAGGTAATAATGAGACTATAAGGAGTACCAGTACTGAGTCAATGTGCAGGGGTACCAGGTAGTTGAGGTAATAATGAGACTATAAGGAGTACCAGTACTGAGTCAATGTGCAGGGGTACCAGGTAGTTGAGGTAATAATGAGACTATAAGGAGTACCAGTAATGAGTCAATGTGCAGGGGTACCAGGTAGTTGAGGTAATAATGAGACTATAAGGACTACCAGTACTGAGTCAATGTGCAGGGGTACCAGGTAGTTGAGGTAATAATGAGACTATAAGGAGTACCAGTACTGAGTCAATGTGCAGGGGTACCAGGTAGTTGAGGTAATAATGAGACTATAAGGAGTACCAGTACTGAGTCAATGTGCAGGGGTACCAGGTAGTTGAGGTAATAATGAGACTATAAGGAGTACCAGTACTGAGTCAATGTGCAGGGGTACCAGGTAGTTGAGGTAATAATGAGACTATAAGGAGTACCAGTACTGAGTCAATGTGCAGGGGTACCAGGTAGTTGAGGTAATAATGAGACTATAAGGAGTACCAGTACTGAGCCAATGTGCAGGGGTACCAGGTAGTTGAGGTAATAATGAGACTATAAGGAGTACCAGTACTGAGTCAATGTGCAGGGGTACCAGGTAGTTGAGTTAATAATGAGACTATAAGGAATACCAGTACTGAGTCAATGTGCAGGGGTACCAGGTAGTTGAGGTAATAATGAGACTATAAGGAGTACCAGTACTGAGTCAATGTGCAGGGGTACCAGGTAGTTGAGGTAATAATGAGGCTATACCGAGTACCAGTACTGAGTCAATGTGCAGGGGTACCAGGTAGTTGAGGTAATAATGAGGCTATACGGAGTACCAGTACTGAGTCAATGTCCAGGGGTACCAGGTAGTTGAGGTAATAATGAGGCTATAAGGAGTACCAGTACTGAGTCAATGTGCAGGGGTACCAGGTAGTTGAGATAATAATGAGACTATAAGGAGTACCAGTACTGAGTCAATGTGCAGGGGTACCAGGTAGTTGAGGTAATAATGAGACTATAAGGAGAACCAGTACTGAGTCAATGTGCAGGGGTACCAGGTAGTTGAGGTAATATGTACATGTAGGTAAGGATAAAAGTGACTAGGCAATCAGGATAGAGATTACATCTCCTCATCCAGGGAGAGCACACACACACACACACACACACACACAGGGAGGGAACGTTGTGTTTGTTTAATATTGTTTTAGGACTATGAAAATGGAAAAATAATTAGCCTATGGATTATGAAAACAACCAAAAGAAATGTGAAAATGGGAGAGGAGAAATGACTAGAGACAGTGTTGTTTATCTCACTGACCATGACCCATGAGTTCTTCTTACCTTTGTTCAGTAGAAACATCTCCCTCTCTAAAGTTTATAGGTTGACCCATAGACCGGTCACTCTTCATGGACACACAGCTGGGAACAGGGGAGGCTGGTCTCTCCTGCTTGATTGGTCTTCAACACAACAGAGACAAACATTACATTTCTCATCTACTCTGATCTCAGATGGGGAAACATAAGAAGAGTTTCATTACTAAACGCTGTATATCACTTTCAGAAACGTTCATGTATTAGCTTTTAGGGTAGGGGACAGAATTTAGAAGTTTCGATGACAAACGTGCCCAAAGTAAACTGCCTGTTACTCAGGCCCAGAAGCTAGGATATGCATATGCATGGTAGTATTGGATAAAAAACACTCTGACATTTCTAAAACTGTTTAACTTCTATGGGCTACATGGGGCGCTAGCGCAAAAATCTAATAATTTCAATTTCTCAAATACATGACTATTTTACACCATTTTAAAGATACACTTCTCCTTGATGTAACCACATTGTCCGATTTCAAAAAGGCTTTACAGCGAAAGCAAAAGATTAGATTATGTTAGGAGAGTACATAGACAAAAATAATCACACAGCCATTTTCAAAGCAAGGACATGTGTCAATAAAACCCAAAACACAGCTAAATGAAGCACTTACCTTTGACGATCTTCACCAGATGACACTCCTAGGACATTATGTTACACAATACATGAATGTTTTGTTCGATAAAGTTCATATTTATATCCAAAAACAGCATTTTACATTGGCGCGTGATGTTCAGAAAATGTATTCCCACCAAAACCATCGGTGAATGTGCACATCAATTTACAAAAATACTCATCATAAATGTTGACAAAATATATAACAATTATTTAACTTCTTGGGACTAGGGGGAAGTATTTTCACGGCCGGTTGAAAAATGTACCCAATTTAAACTGGTTACTACTCTTGCCCAGGAAATAGAATATGCATATTATTAGTAGATTTGGATAGAAAACACTCTGAAGTTTCTAAAACTGTTTGAATGGTGTCTGTGAGTATAACAGAACTCATATTGCAGGCAAAAACCTGAGAACATTTCAACCAGGAAGTGTAAGGTCTGAGAATTGTAATTCTTATTTCTAGTCCCATTTCGAAACTACAGTAGCTGTGGTTCAGTACGTGCACTCTGCCTTCTCGAGCAAAACGAGGTAATTTTCTAACCGCGAGGTTTGTACGATGTAATTTATTGGCAGGATGGAAGATGCAGTCTTGTCTTTTCTATTCCGAGGTTGTTTACTCACAATATCAGATATTTAAAATGATTTTTTATAATGCATCCTAATCACAATGATAAGGTTGAGGTTCTGACTAGTGATTATTTACCCGGGGTTCAATACCTGCTATAGTCACTGTTTATTTGCTCTCCCAAAAGCAACACAGCCCTAATACCAGATATATAGCTAACTAAAGTAATGAGTGACCATTTTAGAAAATCATGGGACATATAGTCTGTGGTTGCATGCTATTTTATGTTAATCATATTGCTGCTTGTAGCCTATAACTGATGCTTCGTGGTCTTATGCTGCCATCTATTGGAAATATTTAGCAATTAAAAGTTATTAATTCACATAAAGACGTAGGTGAGGCAGCTGAGAAATAAAGTGTATTTTTCTTGTAAATTCATTAGATCAGTCTCAAACCTGCCTCACCTATCCCACACCAATTGCTTGCTTGCGCACCAGGAGGCTAGTTCCTTTTGGCCATTTATGCAAGTATATGGCGAAGCGCGTTACGCATATCTATGAGTTATGAAAGTTATGAAAACAAAGTGTTTTGCAAATTTTGAACTTACAATATAGCTGCTAATACAGGAAAAGCTAAATCAATGTCCAAGCATAGAGATTTTTGACGATATTCTTGCATAAATTTTTTTGAGACAACAGCTAAAGGAGAGGACGCTAACGTTACCTGCTAACGTTACATTAGACTGGTAAGTAAAATACGAGTCTTCATATTTATATTCTTTTATATTGAAAGCCACAACATGTCAAAGTCAACATACAATATACATTGGCACCCGACTGGCACAGTTGTCTAACACACTGCAAGTACCTGGTTCGAATCCGTCCGTGATTGGGAGTCCCATAGGGAGGCGCACAATTGGCCCAGCGTCGTCTGGGTTTGGCTGGGGTAGGCGTCATTGTAAATAAGAATTTGTACTGAGTTGCCTAGTTAATACGTTTCACATATTAGTTTGCAAACAATGTAAAACAAATAATAATAAAGCTGCATACAAACATGCTCTTTTTTGTTGTCTTGAGTTAGGCAGCTCCTAAATGCAGGTGTTTCAGCCTAGCTCAGTGCTTTCTGTGGTGGTGGGGCAGCCAGAGGAAAATACTGAGCGTAGGGGTTGGTAATGTTCTGTAGTTGCGCCTTGATTGGCTCAGTGTTCTGTCACTCATGGAGACACTACGTCACCGCAAAATCTACAGGGAGAGCTCAAACATTCAAGCCCATTGGGTGCTGCCATAGAGTTACATTAGAAGTGCCCATCCAAAAGGCTCAAGGTCATTGGCCACAGATAAAATTGTCAAATCACGTTATATCTACCTTAGCTTTGATTGGACTGATCATGTCAACATCATACGTTCAAAATCTTAGCTAGCAATGAGTGGTTTGGAAGGAATCAGTGGCTAACTGCACGCATTGCAAAGCAGTCACTAGCCAGCAATTCAGTGGAGAGGGTGTGTGGTCCAATTCTGAGTTTAAGGGTCTCTTTTCCAAGTTTAAAAATATTAATATTTACATGCAACACCAAGGGACAGAAAAGGTTGAATACATTGGCCATGCTGTGAATCCAGCATGACTTCTGCAACGTTCAAAACAACTGGAACCTGGGAAATATCAGACTTCAGTGAGTTCAGGACAACTCTGAAAAAAACGAGCTCCAACTGAGAAAATACGGTTTGAACAGTCATCCAACTCGAAATTCCAAGTGGGGATCTCGGCCTCTTTCTAGAGCTCCAACCTGAAGATCACTGACATCATCATTAGAACTTCCCATTTCCCAGTTGTCTTGAAAACACCATAAATCCAGAGAATGACAGACTTTGATGACAAAATTTGCCCACAAGGACCGCCGCGCCACCCCACCCTATACGAAACACATCCCTTATTTGAAGTGTTTCTATAATTCCCTATGGGAAAACTGTATGGTAGAAAAACTTTTGGATTTTGACAGCAATGCTAAGAAGTTACAGATAAATTCAAAATGAGAGGCTAAAAGGACAGAACTCTTGATGCAGCAATGATGAAAATATCTCAAAAACCAACAGAGGAATTGCTAAAAACTCGACCAAAGAAGGAAAACAACCGTCTTTTGCACCAAGTACACCAAGTATTCTGATAGATAGCAATACTGGAAAAGCACTGGAATATTCTACAATCAGACAAAAATAAACACACACCTCTTCAAGGAACCCCACTGGTGGTCTTTAAGGAACCCCCACTGGTGGTCTATAAGGAACCCCCACTGGTGGTCTATAAGGAACCCCCACTAGTGGTCTATAAGGAACCCCCACTGGTGGTCTATGAGGAACCCCCACTGGTGGTCTATAAGGAACCCCCACTGGTGGTCTATAAGGAACCCCCACTGGTGGTCTGTAAGGAACCCCCACTGGTGGTCTATATGGAACCCCCACTGGTGGTCTATAAGGAACCCCCACTGGTGGTCTGTAAGGAACCCCCACTGGTGGTCTATAAGGAACCCCCACTGGTGGTCTATAAGGAACCCCCACTGGTGGTCTGTAAGGAACCCCCACTGGTGGTCTATAAGGAACCCCACTGGTGGTCTATAAGGAACCTCCACTGGTGGTCTATAAGAAACCCCCACTGGTGGTCTGTAAGGAACCCCCACTGGTGGTCTATAAGGAACTCCACTGGTGGTCTATAAGGAACCCCCACTGGTGGTCTATAAGGAACCCCACTGGTGGTCTATAAGGAACCCCCACTGGTGGTCTATGAGGAACCCCCACTGGTGGTCTATAAGGAACCCCCACTGGTGGTCTGTAAGGAACCCCCACTGGTGGTCTATAAGGAACCCCACTGGTGGTCTATAAGGAACCCCCACTGGTGGTCTATAAGGAACCCCACTGGTGGTCTATAAGGAACCCCCACTGGTGGTCTATAAGGAACCCCCACTGGTGGTCTATAAGGAGCCCCCACTGGTGGTCTATAAGGAACCCCACTGGTGGTCTATAAGGAACCCCCACTGGTGGTCTATAAGCGTGGTCACAATATTGTAGATAGTTTGGTGAGATCTGACCTGCCCTCTGAGCCCTCTCAGACACTCTTGACACCCATCCCAAATGGGAACTACAAACGTGGCTCATGAGCACAGTGCAACAGCACTATAAAAACATCCATCTTCAGACATCAACATACAGGTAGAAAAATCCCTGTTAGAGGGATCATCTCATGCAAGACCAAGGGAGTAATCTATCTCATCACCTGTTCATGTGGGAAAGCCTACGTAGGACAAACGAAAAGACAATTAAAACAACGCATAGCTGAACACCGCAGCTCAATCAGGTGTAAGAACATTGACTATCCAATAGCAGCTCACTTTGTTGAAGCTGACCATCCAATCTCCTCCCTCCAATACACAGGCATTGAGCATGTTGCTCTACCAAGGAGAGGAGGTAACATGGAGATCCTACTACTACAAAGGGAGGCTTACTGGATATCCTGTCTAAAAACATGGACCCCTAGTGGTCTGAATATTGACTTTGATCTCAGGCCCTTATGAACAGTTCTCTGTTTTAAATGTATATATTCTTTCTACAGCTTATCAGAGTACATCCAATATGTCCCCCTGTTGATGATGCTTATTATGCATTATGGTTGAACCAAAACATTACATGGAACAAATGTTTTTATTGAAATAGGAAACAATTAAATATGTGAAATTGAATAAAACAATAATGTATGTTGACGCTAATGTTATGTACAATTATCAGTTATGTTTCTATATGATAACAATAGCCTGATATATTCAATATGCCAGAAACTATTGTTTTTTTAACAGTTTCACTCAATTCATTCTAATTAACTTAATAATTATGACACACCCCTCACTATTGTCATTGGTTGCACTAATTGCACTGTTTGTCTACATAACCTGGTTCAAGTATTGATGACATCACCCTGAAGAAGGCACAGGCTCTATAAAACTATTGGAACATTTCCCTGTTTGAACACAAGGTGTTATGGGTATTATAACACCTCCACTGTGGGGCTCTATAAAACTATTGGAACCATTTCCCTGTTTGACCGCTAGGTGTTATGGGTATTATGACACCTCCACTGTGGGGCTCTATAACGCAAATGAAGTGTGAGAATCTATGAATGCAGAATCTAGAGAATGCAACAATATTTGTGTCATCTTGCTGTGATGTTCTCAGTAAAATGGCATACGCTAAAATCTATGAATTTTAAATCTTAGAACAGTAATATTTTACACACCCATAAGCCTTAATTTCTGAAGAAAAAAACACAAATGAGAAGAAATGGTGGATATAGTGTTTTGGATATAAACTCTTGATAAATTCTTTACAAAACTAATCTCACCTCTTAGATTTGGTGCCATGTTCCCCAGAGACACTCCTTTTAGAGGCAGGGCCCTCCTCCTCTCTCTTCCAAGAGAGACTCATTTTAGAGCAGTGACCCCTTAACAGAGATCCAGCATGTTGGTTGTGGTTAACACAGTAACAACTAAAGAGAGATCCAGCATGTTGGTTAACACAGTGACAACTAAACAGAGATCCAGCATGTTGGTTGTGGTTAACACAGTGACAACTAAACAGAGATCCAGCATGTTGGTTGTGATTAACACAGTGACAACTAATTATTGAATGTCAATTGTTGTATTTTATTAATTATCTCTTAGCAATAAAACATTTACTAACAGATACATCCCAACAGTCAGGTGATTTAATGCATCACATGAACATGTAGTCGTGACTGATATTTTTCACCTTTTCTCCATGTAGTGGAACTAATAATAATAATAATAATAATGTCTCACTTTCTCTTTTAATAATTTCTCTCATTCTAGTGTGTTGCTTTGTTCAACAGGTATGATATTATTATGCTGTTACTGAATTCAGTTCATAATAACAATGTTAAGAAAAGTATGTTCAGTGGTTTCATACCAAATTACACAGGAAAGAGGAGCTCATTGTAGTTTAGAAAACAAATTTTACGATATTTTGAAAAGACGATTTACAACTTATACATAAAAATATACAAATTGTAAAATAACCACAATATACGAATATATGAACAATATGTTTTTGAATTTGACTTGCCTACGCCCAGTTAGCGCCATTTTGTATGATTGAACTGTCACATAACTGTCCCAGGTGAAATGGACTTTTAGATCTGAGTGTTTTACTGTCAGTCACTATAGTAAAATAAAACCATACATTTAATTTCTCTACACACTTTACAATAATCACTGGGAAGATTCTTACCTTGTAGCCTGAATTCACAACCAGAACATGTCAAGTCATTGAGATATTTTCCGTTGTTCTGAGAGAGCACCTTCCTGATAACAAGTGTCTCTGTATCTATGTTCTAGGTACAGTTGATCTTTGGATGCAATAATATCTGGTCAAAGTCTAGTGACACAACACCATAGTATATCATAAACATAACAGCAGTTGGCCAGAAAAGGCCATGACATACTATAAAACAGGGTTTGTCAACTAGATTTGGCTTCGGGTGTCACGGTTGTCATAGAGAGGAGCGGACCAAAGTGCAGTGTGATTATCGTTCCACATATTTTATTGAACTGTGAAACTATGCAATACATACACATAACCTAAAGAACAAAAAAACAACAAACCGTGATGCAGAGGTGAAACATACACTACTCAAAAACAATCTCCCACAAACCCAGGTGGGAAAAACACCTACTTAAGTATGATCTCCAATTAGAGACAACGATGACCAGCTGCCTCTAATTGGAGATCATCCCAAACAAAACCCAACATAGAAATACAAAACTAGAAAACAACATAGAAAAACTAAACTAGAAACCCCCCTGTCACGCCCTGACCTACTCTACCATAGAAAATAACAGCTTTCTCTGGTCAGGACGTGACATCGGGAGAATGTTTTTCTGAGTTAAAGTGGGCGGGCCAGAACATAATTAGCGTATAATATTAGCACAATTAATAGGCCTACACTACAAATTTAACAACATGTTTAACACATTTGATTAGTACATAGTACATTCAGTGACAATAAAATAATTTAGATCTGATAAAATCATAAAATCACCAATATCTCTATTCAATTATAACTTTTTGTTTATTTCTCTGTGTGTTGATTGGTGGGGAAAAACAGGTCTACGTAGCCTACTGTAGTCTACACTACTTTATTAATATCAACATTCATTCAGAACAATGAGCTTGATAGCAAGAGAACATGTCGTTCTCAAAAAGTAACAAAAATGCATGGTGACAGTTTTGGAGGAATTGGCTACAGACAAGTCTATGGATAGCATAATTGCGTCTGTCAAACAGGTGCCCCTGTCTGTGACATCAGCCGGACGCCGTGTCTGTGCTCTGGCGGATGATGTGCATAGGATTGTTCTGGAGGGGCTCAGTCAGGCTGAGCATTTTCCCCTGGCTATTGATGAGAGTACTGACAACACCGATGTAGCACAGTTGTGTGTATATGTCCGTTATTTTCATGGGAAGGACACACCACCGGGGACGTTCCCCTGGAAGGACACACCACCGGGGACGTTCCCCTGGAAGGACACACCACCGGGGACGTTCCCCTGGAAGGACACACCGCCGGGGACGTTCCCCTGGAAGGACACACCGCCGGGGACGTTCCCCTGGAAGGACACACCGCCGGGGACATCCTATTCACAAAGCTGGAACAATTGTTTACGTAGCATGGCCTGTCATTCGAAAAAGTCAACTTTGTGATCACCGTCAGGGCTCCTGCTATGGTGGACAGACACAGGGGCCTGGTCAGCAGGTTGAAGGAAATCGCCCCACAAATGAATGGCTTGCATTGTCTCATCCATCAGAGTGTGAAACCCTCTCTCTATACTGCACGAGGGAGAGAGTCTCCTCCAGGAATTTATGACCTGAGATAACAGAACCTGGGTGAGAGAGAGGGGGATGGAGGGAGAGAGAGGGGAATGGAGGGAGAGAGAGGGGGATGGAGGGAGAGAGAGGGGGATGGAGGGAGAGAGAGGGGGATGGAGGGAGAGAGAGGGGGATAGAGGGAGAGAGAGGGGGAAGGAGGGAGAGAGAGGGGGATGGAGGGAGAGAGAGGGGGATGGGGGAGAGAGAGGGGGATAGAGGGAGAGAGAGGGGGAAGGAGGGAGAGAGAGGGGGATGGAGGGAGAGAGAGGGGGAAGGAGGGAGAGAGAGGGGGATGGTGCTCGCTATACCCAATGAGGGCAGCAGCTGACCACCATCGTTGTTGTAGTCATCACCATTCCTTTTATGTGCTAACTATGTTTGGATCATCTTACACCTGTGAGTCCTCCTTTTCCTCTATGAATGCAATCGACTCACGACAGGAACCGGCTTTCACATAAGGCAACCGAGGACTGCCTGCTCATCAACATCACATCCCTCTCACCTGACATCCACAAGATCGTGTCCAAGGGGAAATGCAACTTTTCCCATTAAGTAAATAACTTAGTATTTAATAAATAGTCATATAGGCTACTAACATTATTGTAATTATTATTATTATTATTATTATAATTGTTATTATTGTTATTATTATTATTGTGATTATTAGTGCTTATCAATGGCTATTTTAGGTGTCATGCTGACAGTATTTTCTGTTTGTTTTATCGTTACAGGAGCAGGTCATCCCAGACTCCTGATACAGGGCTACAGACACTCAGGTTACTCTGGTCACTCTGGTACAGGGCTATAGACACTCAGGTTACTCTGGTCACTCTGATACAGGGCTACAGACTCTCAGGTTACTATGGTCACTCTGGTACAGGGCTACAGACACTCAGGTTATCCCAGACTCCTGATACAGGGCTACAGACACTCAGGTTATCCCCAGACTCCTGATACAGGGCTACAGACACTCAGGTTATCCCCAGACTCCTGATACAGGGCTACAGACACTCAGGTTATCCCAGACTCCTGATACAGGGCTACAGACACTCAGGTTACCCCAGACTCCTGATACAGGGCTACAGACACTCAGGTTATCCCAGACTCCTGGTACAGGGCTACAGACACTCAGGTTACTATGGTCACTCTGATACAGGGCTACAGACACTCAGGTTACTCAGGTTACTCTGATACAGGGCTACAGACACTCAGGTTACTCTGGTCACTCCTGATACAGGGCTACAGACACTCAGGTTACTATGGTCACTCCTGATACAGGGCTACAGACACTCAGGTTACTCTGGTCACTCTGGTACAGGGCTACAGACACTCAGGTTACTATGGTCACTCTGGTACAGGGCTACAGACACTCAGGTTACTCTGGTCACTCTGATACAGGGCTACAGACACTCAGGTTACTATGGTCACTCCTGATACAGGGCTACAGACACTCAGGTTACTATGGTCACTCTGATACAGGGCTACAGACACTCAGGTTACTCTGGTCACTCCTGATACAGGGCTATAGACACTCAGGTTACTCTGGTCACTCTGGTACAGGGCTACAGACACTCAGGTTACTCTGGTCACTCTGGTACAGGGCTACAGACACTCAGGTTACTCTGATACAGGGCTACAGACACTCAGGTTACTCTGGTCACTCTGGTACAGGGCTACAGACACTCAGGTTACTCTGGTCACTCTGATACAGGGCTACAGACACTCAGGTTACTATGGTCACTCTGATACAGGGCTACAGACACTCAGGTTACTCTGGTCACTCTGGTACAGGGCTACAGACACTCAGGTTACTCTGGTCACTCTGGTACAGGGCTACAGACACTCAGGTTACTCTGATACAGGGCTACAGACACTCAGGTTACTATGGTCACTCTGGTACAGGGCTACAGACACTCAGGTTACTCTGGTCACTCTGATACAGGGCTACAGACACTCAGGTTACTATGGTCACTCTGATACAGGGCTACAGACACTCAGGTTACTATGGTCACTCTGGTACAGGGCTACAGACACTCAGGTTACTATGGTCACTCCTGATACAGGGCTACAGACACTCAGGTTACTATGGTCACTCTGGTACAGGGCTACAGACACTCAGGTTATCCCAGACTCCTGATACAGGGCTACAGACACTCAGGTTACTCTGGTCACTCTGGTACAGGGCTACAGACACTCAGGTTACTCTGGTCACTCTGGTACAGGGCTACAGACACTCAGGTTACTATGGTCACTCTGGTACAGGGCTACAGACACTCAGGTTACTATGGTCACTCCTGATACAGGGCTACAGACACTCAGGTTACTATGGTCACTCTGGTACAGGGCTACAGACACTCAGGTTACTCTGGTCACTCTGGTACAGGGCTACAGACACTCAGGTTACTATGGTCACTCCTGATACAGGGCTACAGACACTCAGGTTACTATGGTCACTCTGGTACAGGGCTATAGACACTCAGGTTACTATGGTCACTCTGATACAGGGCTACAGACACTCAGGTTACTATGGTCACTCTGATACAGGGCTACAGACACTCAGGTTACTCTGGTCACTCTGGTACAGGGCTACAGACACTCAGGTTACTATGGTCACTCCTGATACAGGGCTACAGACACTCAGGTTACTATGGTCACTCTGGTACAGGGCTACAGACACTCAGGTTACTATGGTCACTCTGGTACAGGGCTACAGACACTCAGGTTACTCTGATACAGGGCTACAGACACTCAGGTTACTCTGGTCACTCCTGATACAGGGCTACAGACACTCAGGTTACTCTGGTCACTCTGATACAGGGCTACAGACACTCAGGTTACTCTGGTCACTCTGATACAGGGCTACAGACACTCAGGTTACTCTGGTCACTCTGATACAGGGCTACAGACACTCAGGTTACTCTGGTCACTCTGATACAGGGCTACAGACACTCAGGTTATCCCAGACTCCTGATACAGGGCTACAGACACTCAGACACAGACATCACCTGTTTTTCTTAAATTATTGTTTTATGTAGGATGCTGCCTTTTTGGCCAGATGCAGTTGTAAGTCGGCCTAATAAATAAATACAAATCCCTCCTTCGCCCCCACACAGCCTTGCTCAGCCAGTTATTTATATGGGCCTTCGCTCTGAAGACATTGACTCAAATTAAGCCCTCTTGTTGTTTGTAAAGTCAAATTAAAATGAAGATTATTGTTGAAATGAATTACTCGACTGGTGTAGTTTTTCTCCACCTGTTGATTGGCGCCACTTGCATAACAAGTTATCTATATTTTCAGCACCAGGCACTGTTCACCTCCTATTGATTACGCTGTGGTTGCAGCTTTACATTTCAACACCACTAAATGGCCTGCTTTATTAGTTGACTGTCTCCTGCATTCTCTCTCCATTTTTTTATTTAACTAGGCAAGTCAGTTAAGAACATTCTTGTTTTCAATGACGGCCTAGGAAATGTGGGTTAACTGCCTTATTCAGCGGCAGAACAACAGATTTGTACCTTTCGGTTACTAGTCCAATGCTCTAACCACTAGGCTATCCTGCCGCCCCTCATGAATGAAGTTAAAAATGTAACTTTTGCATAATGTAGTGAGGTCACATCCTTCTTGGGACATTGCTTTTGGGACTTTTTGCATCTCAGGTGCAAGATAAAACATTTTTAATAGATTTTTTGAATGAACAAAATATTAATTTATTTGGTGGGCTTTGTAGGGGCCAAATAATATTGTTGGCGGCCAGATTTGGCCCGCGGGCCGCCAGTTGGAGAACCCTGGGTTAGGCATTAGGGTTAGCATTGTGGTTAGGGTTTAAAAACAGATTTTATGACTTTGTGTCTGTGGCAGCTAGTCACCACTCTGCAGAGCTGCCTTTGGAACAAGATTCCTGATGAAAACGGCAAACCTGCACTTCACAATTCCAGACTCGGTAACAATGCAGAAAGAGTCTATTTTCTGTGAGTTCATCAGCTCATTTTACCAGCATTGCGCCACGAGAAAAATAGCTTTCTAATTTGGCTTTCTATATATTTGTGATGCCGTTGATGCCCGTAGCCTGTCTATTTTCCCTCATTGACTCCCATGCATTATATTACCAGAGTAACACTCACAGCCTGTCTGTCTTCTCTCATTGACTCCCATGCATTCTATTACCAGAGTAACGCTCACAGCCTGTCTGTCTTCTCTCATTGACTCCCATGCATTCTATTACCATGCTTGTTCACACACGTATAAAAAAGGCTCCCCGTGTGGTTTGGGCTTTACCCATAGAGAATCAGTTCACTACCTAACTCTTTACCCATAGAGAATCAGTTCACTACCTAACTCTTTACCCATAGAGAATCCGTTCACTACCTAACTCTTTACCCATACAGAATCAGTTCACTACCTAACTCTTTACCCATAGAGAATCAGTTCACTACCTAACTCTTTACCCATAGTGAATCAGTTCACTACCTAACTCTTTACCCATAGAGAATCAGTTCACTACCTAACTCTTTACCCATAGAGAATCAGTTCACTACCTAACTCTTTGCCCATAGAGAATCAGTTCACTACCTAACTCTTTACCCATAGTGAATCAGTTCACTACCTAACTCTTTACCCATAGTGAATCAGTTCACTACCTAACTCTTTACCCATAGAGAATCAGTTCACTACCTAACTCTTTGCCCATAGAGAATCAGTTCACTACCTAACTCTTTCCCTTGGCCCTAACCCTTAGATGTTTGTATATGTGAAAGGTGTAAGCAATATGGTGTAAGCTCCACCACTTTCCTGATTATACCTATCCAGACCCTTCAGAATAATCTAAAGGTTAAGTCAGGGCCAAGGAGGAGGGGAAGGGTGTTAATTTGGACCAGCAAATAATTTGTATGTGCCACCTAAGAGTTTCAATACCAATCATGTCTGTGTGTGTTCATTCAGGTTGAAGTTCACAGTGGAAGAGAAGCAGGGGTCCATTGTGACCATGGAGGAGGACACTGGCACTGCAGAGGAACAGAAAAGACAGAAACCAAATAACATGGAGGAGGACACTGGCACTGCAGAGGAACAGAAAAGACAGAAACCAAATAACATGGAGGAGGACACTGGCACTGCAGAGGAACAGAAAAGACAGAAACCAAATGAGTGCAAAGGTACATGGACCTATCTTCCATTTGTCACTGTCCACAATGCTAGTCTGGGCTGCCATCTCTATAGTACAGCATGTTATCTTAGTTGTTTATTAATGTACCAGCAATGACAGTGAAAGTCAACCAAGTTATCAACAGCATGTATTGCTATGTCTGAGGCAACGACTAAAATACATTACCATTCTATCAGGTGGTAGAATACAATACATTACCATTCTATCAGGTGTAATAATACAATACATTACCATTCTATCAGGTGGTAGAATACAATACATTACCATTCTATCAGGTGGTAGAATATAATACATTACCATTCTATCAGGTGGTAGAATACAATACATTACCATTCTATCAGGTGGTAGAATATAATACATTACCATTCTATCAGGTGGTAGAATACAATACATTACCATTCTATCAGGTGTTAGAATACAATACATTACCATTCTATCAGGTGTTAGAATATAATACATTACCATTCTATCAGGTGGTAGAATACAATACATTACCATTCTATCAGGTGGTAGAATATAATACATTACCATTCTATCAGGTGTAATAATACAATACATTACCATTCTATCAGGTGGTAGAATACAATACATTACCATTCTATCAGGTGTTAGAATACAATACATTACCATTCTATCAGGTGTTAGAATATAATACATTACCATTCTATCAGGTGGCAGAATACAATACATTACCATTCTATCAGGTGGTAGAATACAATACATTACCATTCTATCAGGTGGTAGAATACAATACATTACCATTCTATCAGGTGTAATAATACAATACATTACCATTCTATCAGGTGGTAGAATACAATACATTACCATTCTATCAGGTGGTAGAATATAATACATTACCATTCTATCAGGTGTAATAATACAATACATTACCATTCTATCAGGTGGTAGAATACAATACATTACCATTCTATCAGGTGGTAGAATATAATACATTACCATTCTATCAGGTGGTAGAATACAATACATTACCATTCTATCAGGTGGTAGAATATAATACATTACCATTCTATCAGGTGGTAGAATACAATACATTACCATTCTATCAGGTGGTAGAATATAATACATTACCATTCTATCAGGTGGTAGAATACAATACATTACCATTCTATCAGGTGTTAGAATACAATACATTACCATTCTATCAGGTGTTAGAATATAATACATTACCATTCTATCAGGTGGTAGAATATAATACATTACCATTCTATCAGGTGGTAGAATATAATACATTACCATTCTATCAGGTGTAATAATATAATACATTACCATTCTATCAGGTGTAATAATATAATACATTACCATTCTATCGGGTGGTAGAATATAATACATTACCATTCTATCAGGTGTTAGAATACAATACATTACCATTCTATCAGGTGTAATAATACAATACATTACCATTCTATCAGGTGGTAGAATACAATACATTACCATTCTATCAGGTGGTAGAATACAATACATTACCATTCTATCAGGTGGTAGAATACAATACATTACCATTCTATCAGGTGGTAGAATACAATACATTACCATTCTATCAGGTGTAATAATACAATACATTACCATTCTATCAGGTGGTAGAATACAATACATTACCATTCTATCAGGTGGTAGAATATAATACATTACCATTCTATCAGGTGGTAGAATACAATACATTACCATTCTATCAGGTGGTAGAATATAATACATTACCATTCTATCAGGTGGTAGAATATAATACATTACCATTCTATCAGGTGGTAGAATACAATACATTACCATTCTATCAGGTGTAATAATACAATACATTACCATTCTATCAGGTGGTAGAATACAATACATATAAAGAGGGAGAATGGTCAACATGCAGGTTTGGATCCCTGCTAAGGTTATCTGACATATAAAGAGGGAGAATGGTCAACATGCAGGTTTGGATCCCTGCTAAGGTTATCTGTCATATAAAGAGGGAGAATGGTCAACATGCAGGTTTGGATCCCTGCTAAGGTTATCTGACATATAAAGAGGGAGAATGGTCAACATGCAGGTTTGGATCCCTGCTAAGGTTATGTTGCGTGACGTTGATACTTCCTTTGTTGGAAAGGTATCAGATTTGTATTATTACTTTCTGATAGTCTTCATCAATTATTGTAGCTGCACCTGTCTCATAGTCTTCATCAATTATTGTATCTGCATCCTTCTCATAGTCTTCATCAATTATTGTAGCTGCATCTGTCTCATAGTCTTCATCAATTATTGTAGCTGCATCTGTCTCATAGTCTTCATCAATTATTGTAGCTGCATCTGTCTCATAGTCTTCATCAATTATTGTAGCTGCATCCTTCTCATAGTCTTCATCAATTATTGTAGCTGCATCTGTCTCATAGTCTTCATCAATTATTGTAGCTGCACCTGTCTGATAGTCTTCATCAATTATTGTAGCGGCATCTGTCTGATAGTCTTCATCAATTATTGTAGTTGCACCTGTCTCATAATCTTCATCAATTATTGTAGCTGCACCTGTCTGATAGTCTTCAATTATTGTAGCTGCATCTGTCTCATAGTCTTCATCAATTATTGTAGCTGCACCTGTCTCATAGTCTTCATCAATTATTGTAGCTGCATCTGTCTCATAGTCTTCATCAATTATTGCAGCTGCACCTGTCTGATAGTCTTCATCAATTATTGGAGCTGCATCTGTCTGATAGTCTTCATCAATTATTGTAGCTGCATCTGTCTGATAGTCTTCATCAATTATTGTAGCTGCACCTGTCTGATAGTCTTCATCAATTGTTGTAGCTGCATCTGTCATTCATTTGAATCACTTTGACGTTTGCATTTGCAATATCTGTGTTTTCTGAAATCATCATTGACTGGGAACTACAAATATGGCCACATTTTGTAGTTTATTTTTCGAACCCTAATTGGATTCTTATCAAATATATTTGCCAATATCATAATAATATGCCTGTAAATTGATATGTACCCCATAGCCACCAGGGGGATGGGATTGCACAAATATGTCTGATTCACCCCAAATATATTTTGTGCCAAGCCACAAGTCTGAGCTCCCAAAAACAAAACAAATAATTTTGGGGATTCCATGACCAGAAAAGGCTTGTTAAAATATAAGGTTTTCTAGGGGTGTATAGAGCTTCATGGCAGAAAACAAGTGTATGTATGTAAATGTTTATAAAAACTGTTTTATATTGATTTTGGAGCCTTGAGGACCTGGGAAATATACAACTAAAACATTCTACACCCTTTATATGGCCATTCAACCTCCTATATCCATTATCCACACAATGTCCATAACCTCACCTCTATTACCATGGTGTTCAGCACAGCATATTTCTGATAACAAGACAGTTATGTACTGAATTCTCACTGTCTATCCAAATAGAGCATGAGTCGGCCTAGTCCTATTCAGCCTGTTCCCGCTCCTCGCACTAGCCCTAGGGTGCGTGTTTTCAGCCTGGTACCACCTCTACCAGCCCCACGCACCAGGCCTCCAGTGCGTCGGCCCAGCCTCAAGAGCCCGGCACCAGCGTTCAGTCCAGAGTATCCGGCACCAGTGTGCAGTCCAGAGTATCCGGCACCAGTGTGCAGTCCAGAGTATCCGGCACCAGTGTGCAGTCCAGAATATCCGGCAACAGTGTGCAGTCCAGAGTATCCGGCAACAGTGTCTAGTCCGGAACCGAGGGAGACTGCCTGCGACCCGGAACCAGAGGGGTCTGCCTGTGACCCGGAACCGAGGGAGCCTGCCTGCAACCCGGAACCGAGGGGGTCTGCTTGTGACCCGGAACCGGGTGAGTCTGCCTGCGACCCGGAACTGAAATTGACTAACTGTGTTGTAAATGAGTCTGCCTACAGTGTGGAAATGAGGGAACCTGCCCACGAGCCACAACAAATTGAGTCTGTCTACGACCAGGACCCCAATGAGTCTGCCTACAACCTGGAGGGCAGGAGGCCGGAACCAGAGCCACCTCCAGGATAGGTGGGTTGGGGAGGGAGGGTGTAGCACAGTGCTGTCGTTGACGGCAGCCACCCTCCCTTCCCTCCCTTTTTTTGTTTAGGGGGTATTATTTTTTGTTGTGGTATTGGGGATTTTTGTGTTTTCTTTTAAGGTGCATTCCGGGGTCTGCACCTTTAGGGGGGGGGGGTACTGTCACGTCCTGACCAGTAGAGGGAGTAGTGGTGTAGTATTTTGGTCAGGACGTGGCAGAAGAAGTCTGTATGTGTTGTCTAGTATGTCTGTTTCTGTGTTAGTCTTGTGACTCCTGATCAGGAACAGCTGGGGATCGTTGTTCCTGATTGTTAGTCATATAATTAGGAGTATGTTTGTCACTTGGGTTTGTGGGTGGTTGTGCTAACACCGCTAGTCTTTTGTTTGTATGTAGCCTGTTAGCCTGTAGTTAGTAGTTATTGTTTTTCCTGTGGATGCTTTGCTCGTATATATTAAAAAGATGAGTATCCACATTCCGTCTGCAGTTTGGTCCATTCAACACAGCAACAACCGTTACTAATATGCTGCTGTAAATAGGCATACTAGGTTATTGTCCTACCATCAGCCAGTAAGCTTCAACAGGACACATGTCCTACCATCAGCCAGTAAGCTTCAACAGGACACATGTCCTACCATCAGCCAGTAAGGTTCAACAGGACACATGTCCTACCATCAGCCAGTTAGCTTCAACAGGACACATGTCCTACCATCAGCCAGTTTACTTCAACAGGACACATGTCCTACCATCAGCCAGTAAGCTTCAACAGGACACATGTCCTACCATCAGCCAGTAAGCTTCAACAGGACACATGTCCTACCATCAGCCAGTTAGCTTCAACAGGACACATGTCCTACCATCAGCCAGTTAGCTTCAAACGGCACATGTCCTACCATCAGCCAGTTAGCTTCAACAGGACACATGTCCTACCATTTGAAATGATGGTGTGAGGAACACTTCCCTGCTGAAATATATGGGTTGGTCAACAGTACATTCCACTCTGTATCAGATTTTCATTGATACACCGTTAACTGATTTAAAGTTAAACATAAAATCGAGTGATAGGCTCCTGTTAGATAGTGATAGGCTCCTGTTAGATAGTGATAGGCTACTGTTAGATAGTGATAGGCTCCTGTTAGATAGTGATAGGTTACTGTTAGATAGTGATAGGCTCCTGTTAGATAGTGATAGGCTACTGTTAGATAGTGATAGGCTCCTGTTAGATAGTGATAGGCTCCTGTTAGATAGTGATAGGCTACTGTTAGATAGTGATAGGCTACTGTTAGATAGTGATAGGCCACTGTTAGATAGTGATAGGCTCCTGTTAGATAGTGATAGGCTCCTGTTAGATAGTGATAGGCTACTGTTAGATAGTGATAGGCTCCTGTTAGATAGTGATAGGCTCCTGTTAGATAGTGATAGGCTACTGTTAGATAGTGATAGGCTACTGTTAGGCTCCTGTTAGATAGTGATAGGCTCCTGTTAGATAGTGATAGGTTACTGTTAGATAGTGACAGGCTCCTGTTAGATAGTGATAGGCTACTGTTAGATAGTGATAGGCTCCTGTTAGATAGTGATAGGCTCCTGTTAGATAGTGATAGGCTACTGTTAGATAGTGATAGGCCACTGTTAGATAGTGATAGGCTCCTGTTAGATAGTGATAGGCTACTGTTAGATAGTGATAGGCTCCTGTTAGATAGTGATAGGCTCCTGTTAGATAGTGATAGGCTACTGTTAGATAGTGATAGGCTACTGTTAGATAGTGATAGGCCACTGTTAGATAGTGATAGGCTCCTGTTAGATAGTGATAGGCTCCTGTTAGATAGTGATAGGCTACTGTTAGATAGTGATAGGCTCCTGTTAGATAGTGATAGGCTCCTGTTAGATAGTGATAGGCTACTGTTAGATAGTGATAGGCTACTGTTAGGCTCCTGTTAGATAGTGATAGGCTACTGTTAGATAGTGATAGGCTACTGTTAGATAGTGATAGGCTCCTGTTAGATAGTGATAGGCTCCTGTTAGATAGTGATAGGCTACTGTTAGATAGTGATAGGCTACTGTTAGGCTCCTGTTAGATAGTGATAGGCTACTGTTAGATAGTGATAGGCTACTGTTAGATAGTGATAGGCTACTGTTAGATAGTGATAGGCTCCTGTTAGATAGTGATAGGCTCCTGTTAGATAGTGATAGGTTACTGTTAGATAGTGATAGGCTCCTGTTAGATAGTGATAGGCTACTGTTAGATAGTGATAGGCTCCTGTTAGATAGTGATAGGCTCCTGTTAGATAGTGATAGGCTACTGTTAGATAGTGATAGGCTACTGTTAGATAGTGATAGGCTCCTGTTAGATAGTGATAGGCTACTGTTAGATAGTGATAGGCTCCTGTTAGATAGTGATAGGCTACTGTTAGATAGTGATAGGCTCCTGTTAGATAGTGATAGGCTCCTGTTAGATAGTGATAGGCTACTGTTAGATAGTGATAGGCTACTGTTAGATAGTGATAGGCTCCTGTTAGATAGTGATAGGCTCCTGTTAGATAGTGATAGGCCACTGTTAGATAGTGATAGGCCACTGTTAGATAGTGATAGGCTCCTGTTAGATAGTGATAGGCTCCTGTTAGATAGTGATAGGCTACTGTTAGATAGTGATAGGCTCCTGTTAGATAGTGATAGGCTCCTGTTAGATAGTGATAGGCTACTGTTAGATAGTGATAGGCTACTGTTAGGCTCCTGTTAGATAGTGATAGGCTACTGTTAGATAGTGATAGGCTACTGTTAGATAGTGATAGGCTACTGTTAGATAGTGATAGGCTCCTGTTAGATAGTGATAGGCTCCTGTTAGATAGTGATAGGCTCCTGTTAGATAGTGATAGGCTCCTGTTAGATAGTGATAGGCTACTGTTAGATAGTAATAGGCTACTGTTAGGCTCCTGTTAGATAGTGATAGGCTACTGTTAGATAGTGATAGGCTACTGTTAGATAGTGATAGGCTACTGTTAAATAGTGATAGGCTACTGTTAGATAGTGACAGGCTCCTGTTAGATAGCGATAGGCTCCTGTTAGATAGCGATAGGCTCCTGTTAGATAGCGATAGGCTCCTGTTAGATAGCGATAGGCTCCTGTTAGATAGTGAGTGGCTGCTGTTAGATAGCGATAGGCTGCTGTTAGATAGCGATAGGCTACTGTTAGATAGCGATAGGCTACTGTTAGATAGCGATAGGCTACTGTTAGATAGCGATAGGCTCCTGTTAGATAGCGATAGGCTACTGTTAGATAGCGATAGGCTACTGTTAGATAGCGATAGGCTACTGTTAGATAGCGATAGGCTACTGTTAGATAGCGATAGGCTACTGTTAGATAGCGATAGGCTACTGTTAGATAGCGATAGGCTACTGTTAGATAGCGATAGGCTCCTGTTAGATAGCGATAGGCTACTGTTAGATAGCGATAGGCTCCTGTTAGATAGCGATAGGCCACTGTTAGATAGCGATAGGCCACTGTTAGATAGCGATAGGCCACTGTTAGATAGCGATAGGCTACTGTTAGATAGCGATAGGCTACTGTTAGATAGCGATAGGCTACTGTTAGATAGCGATAGGCTACTGTTAGATAGCGATAGGCTACTGTTAGATAGTGATAGGCTCCTGTTAGATAGTGATAGGCCACTGTTAGATAGCGATAGGCCACTGTTAGATATCGATATGCTACTGTTAGATAGCGATAGGCTACTGTTAGATAGCGATAGGCTACTGTTAGATAGTGATAGGCTCCTGTTAGATAGCGATAGGCTCCTGTTAGATAGGCTCCTGTTAGATAGCGATAGGCTCCTGTTAGATAGCGATAGGCTACCCTTAGATAGCGATAGGCTACCCTTAGATAGCGATAGGCTACCCTTAGATAGCGATAGGCTACCCTTAGATAGCGATAGGCTACCCTTAGATAGCGATAGGCTACCCTTAGATAGCGATAGGCTACCCTTAGATAGCGAAAGGCTCCTGATAGGCCACTGTTAGATAGTGATAGGCTACTGTTAGATAGTGATAGGCCACTGTTAGATAGTGATAGGCTACTGTTAGATAGTGATAGGCTACTGTTAGATAGCGATAGGCTACTGTTAGATAGCGATAGGCTACTGTTAGATAGCGATAGGCTACTGTCAGATAGTGATAGGCTACTGTTAGATAGTGATAGGCTACTGTTAGATAGTGATAGGCTACTGTTAGATAGTGATAGGCTACTGTTAGATAGTGATAGGCTACTGTTAGATAGTGATAGGCCACTGTTAGATAGTGATAGGCTCCTGTTAGATAGTGATAGGCTCCTGTTAGATAGTGATAGGCTACTGTTAGATAGTGATAGGCTACTGTTAGATAGTGATAGGCTCCTGTTAGATAGTGATAGGCTCCTGTTAGATAGTGATAGGCTACTGTTAGATAGTGATAGGCTACTGTTAGGCTCCTGTTAGATAGTGATAGGCTACTGTTAGATAGTGATAGGCTACTGTTAGATAGTGATAGGCTACTGTTAGATAGTGATAGGCTCCTGTTAGATAGTGATAGGCTACTGTTATATAGTGATAGGCTACTGTTAGATAGTGATAGGCTACTGTTAGATAGTGATAGGCTACTGTTAGATAGTGATAGGCTACTGTTAGATAGTGATAGGCTACTGTTAGATAGTGATAGGCCACTGTTAGATAGTGATAGGCTCCTGTTAGATAGTGATAGGCTACTGTTAGATAGTGATAGGCTCCTGTTAGATAGTGATAGGCCACTGTTAGATAGTGATACGCTCCTGTTAGATAGTGATAGGCTCCTGTTAGATAGTGATAGGCTCCTGTGAGATAGTGATAGGCTCCTGTTAGATAGTGATAGGCTCCTGTTAGATAGCGATAGGCTACTGTTAGATAGTGATAGGCTACTGTTAGATAGTGATAGGCTACTGTTAGATAGTGATAGGCTCCTGTTAGATAGTGATAGGCTACTGTTAGATAGTGATAGGCTCCTGTTAGATAGTGATAGGCTACTGTTAGATAGTGATAGGCTCCTGTTAGATAGTGATAGGCTCCTTTTAGATAGCGATAGGCTACTGTTAGATAGTGATAGGCTACTGTTAGATAGTGATAGGCTACTGTTAGATAGTGATAGGCTCCTGTTAGATAGTGATAGGCCACTGTTAGATAGTGATAGGCTACTGTTAGATAGTGATAGGCTACTGTTAGATAGTGATAGGCTCCTGTTAGATAGTGATAGGCTCCTGTTAGATAGTGATAGGCTACTGTTAGATAGTGATAGGCTACTGTTAGATAGTGATAGGCTACTGTTAGATAGTGATAGGCTACTGTTAGATAGTGATAGGCTCCTGTTATATAGTGATAGGCTCCTGTTAGATAGTGATAGGCTACTGTTAGATAGCGATAGGCTACTGTTAGATAGTGATAGGCTACTGTTAGATAGTGATAGGTTACTGTTAGATAGTGATAGGCTACTGTTAGATAGTGATAGGCTCCTGTTAGATAGTGATAGGTTACTGTTAGATAGTGATAGGCCACTGTTAGATAGTGATAGTCTACTGTTAGATAGTGATAGGCCACTGTTAGATAGTGATAGGCTACTGTTAGATAGTGATAGGCTACTGTTAGATAGTGATAGGCTACTGTTAGATAGCGATAGGCTCCTGTTAGATAGCGATAGGCTACTGTTAGATAGCGATAGGCCACTGTTAGATAGTGATAGGCTACTGTTAGATAGTGATAGGCTACTGTTAGATAGTGATAGGCTCCTGTTAGGTAGCGATAGGCTCCTGTTAGATAGTGATAGGCTACTGTTAGATAGCGATAGGCTCCTGTTAGATAGTGATAGGCTCCTGTTAGATAGTGATAGGCTACTGTTAGATAGCGATAGGCTCCTGTTAGATAGTGATAGGCCACTGTTAGATAGTGATAGGCTACTGTTAGATAGTGATAGGCTACTATTAGATAGCGATAGGCTCCTGTTAGGTATCGATAGGCTCCTGTTAGATAGTGATAGGCTACTGTTAGATAGTGATAGGCTACTGTTAGATAGTGATAGGTTACTGTTAGATAGTGATAGGTTACTGTTAGATAGCGATAGGCTGCTGTTAGATAGTGATAGGCTACTATTAGATAGCGATAGGCTCCTGTTAGATAGTGATAGGCTACTGTTAGATAGTGATAGGTTACTGTTAGATAGTGATAGGCTCCTGTTAGATAGCGATATGCTACTGTTAGATTTGGCAAGTGACATTTTAGAAAGATGATGTTGAACATACAATGTTGCAAGGAGCAGCAACGGCCTGCTGCACCAACACATATTTATTACATCACAATCATACATTCATACTAGGGAAGGGATGGAAAGACACTCAGAGCTGTTAGTGCTGAATGCATTTATTTATTAACACCTTTATCTATCTGTTTTAGCAGTCCCATTGAGAACAAGGACTCCATTACAACTCACAATTACACAACAATCTGAATCACATACTGAATAATACATGGAGATGTTAAGGGGCTCAATGAAGGTTGAAGAGGAACTTTGGGGATGGACAGTTACTGAGTGAGACAAGGGGAAGTGCAGAAAGATCATATTCTGTTCAAACATGTTATTGGTGAAAATTCATATTTCTAAGTAAGGAGGCAAAGGGTAGCATATGGTTTCAGTTCCTGATAAGGCAGGCCAGTTGCTATGGTACCAGGACAATGAGGGATGTGGAACTCAACTCCAGATGAGGTCAGCAGTTGAAGAGAGAAGACACTGCTGGGAGGGGGGCCATATGGGCCCACCCTGAAACACTTCTGACTACAGTCCTATCCCATACAGACACTGCTGGGAGGGGGGCCAAAGGGGCCCACCCTGAAAACCTTCTGACTACAGTCCTATCCCATACAGAGTCTGCTGGGAGGGGGTCCATAGGGGCCCACCCTGAAAACCATCAGACTCAGGCCTCAGCAACCCACTCCTGAACCTAACATACCTTCAGGTCACTGCTGGACCTCAACAACCCACTCCTGAACCTAACATACCTTCAGGCCACTGCTGAACCTCACCAACCCACTCCTGAACCTAACATACCTTCAGGCTACTCCTGAACCTAACATACCTTCAGACCACTGCTGGACCTCACCAACCCACTCCTGAACCTAACATACCTTCAGGCCACTCCTGAACCTAACATACCTTCAGACCACTGCTGGACCTCACCAACCCACTCCTGAACCTAACATACCTTCAGGCCACTCCTGAATCTAACATACCTTCAGGCCACTGCTGAACCTCAACAACCCACTCCTGAACCTAACATACCTTCAGGCCACTCCTGAACCTAACATACCTTCAGACCACTGCTGGACCTCAGCAACCCACTCCTGAACCTAACATACCTTCAGGCCACTGCTGGACCTCAACATCCCACTCCTGAACCTAACATACCTTCAGACCACTGCTGGACCTCAACATCCCACTCCTGAACCTAACATACCTTCAGGCCACTGCTGGACCTCAACATCCCACTCCTGAACCTAACATACCTTCAGACCACTGCTGGACCTCAACATCCCACTCCTGAACCTAACATACCTTCAGGCCACTGCTGGACCTCAACATCCCACTCCTGAACCTAGCATACCTTCAGGCCACTCCTGAACCTAACATACCTTCAGGCCACTCCTGAACCTAACATACCTTCAGACCACTGCTGGACCACAGCAACCCACTCCTGAACCTAACATACCTTCAGGCCACTCCTGAACCTAACATACCTTCAGGCCACTGCTGGACCTCAACATCCCACTCCTGAACCTAACATACCTTCAGGCCACTGCTGGACCTCAACATCCCACTCCTGAACCTAACATACCTTCAGGCCACTGCTGGACCTCAACATCCCACTCCTGAACCTAGCATACCTTCAGGCCACTCCTGAACCTAACATACCTTCAGGCCACTCCTGAACCTAACATACCTTCAGACCACTGCTGGACCACAGCAACCCACTCCTGAACCTAACATACCTTCAGGCCACTGCTGAACCTCAACATCCCACTCCTGAACCTAGCATACCTTCAGGCCACTCCTGAACCTAGCATACCTTCAGGCCACTGCTGAACCTCAGAAATGTGGGACTCCTCAGTGTCCCTGTGTCACACACTGTGTCACACACACACACACACACACACACACACACACACACACACACACACACACACACACACACACACACACACACACACACACACACAGGTCACACACACACACACACACACACACACACACACACACACACACACACAGGACACACACAGTGGACACACACACACCCACTGGACACACACACACACACACACACACACACACACACACACACACACACCACACACACACACACACACACACACACACACACTGGACACACACACACAATGGACACACATACACACTGGACAGACACACACACGCACATTCTGGACAGACACACAAACACACACACACACACTGGACAGAAAAACACACACAAACTCGACACACACACTGGACAAACACACACACACACACACACACACACACACACACACACACACACACACACACACACACACACACACACACACACACACACACACACACACAGGACACACACAGTGGACACACACACACCCACTGGACACACACACACACACACACACACACACACACACACACACACACACACACACACACACTGGACACACACACACAATGGACACACATACACACTGGACAGACACACACACGCACATTCTGGACAGACACACAAACACACACACACACACTGGACAGAAAAACACACACAAACTCGACACACACACTGGACAAACACACACACACACACACACACACACACACACACACACACACACACACACACACACACACACACACGGACAGGCACACAAACTGGACACACACACACACCCACCCTGAAAACCATCTGACTACAGTCCTATCCAACACAGACACACCACCCATCAGGGTTCTAGACTTAATACCAGTGAGAGGAACCTATTGTGTTTCTGCCTAACAACAGAGAAGGTGTGTTTATCTTAGATATGCAAGGTTAAATAAACTCCTAGTCAGAAGGTATACATACATGCTTGTGGGTTGAATAAACTTGGTTTGAGCTTTTTCTGGTTGTCCGTTTCAGTTTCTGCTCTATTTGTTCAGAACCTAACATACCTTCAGGCCCCTGCTGGACCTCAGAAATGTGGGACTCCTCACACACAGACCACATGCACACACAGGGCACACACACTCACTGGGCACACACACACACACACACACACACACACAGGACACACACACAGGACACACACACTCACTGGGCACACACACACACACTGGACACACACACAGGACACACAGACAGGACACACACAGTGGGCACACACACATACCGACACACACACACACACACACATACACACTGGACACACAAACAGGGCACAGACACACACGCACACACGCACACACACACACACACACACACACACACACACACACACACACACACACACACACACACACACACACACAGGGCACACATGCACACTGGACAGACACACACACACTCACTGGACAGAAAAACACACACACACACACACACACACACTGACACACACACATTCTTGACAAACACACACACACACACACACCGGACAAACAGGGCACACACGCACACACTGGAAACACACACACACACACACACTGACACACACATTCTTGACACACACACACACACACCGGACAAACAGGACACACACACACACACACACACACACACACACACACACACACACACACACACACACACTGGTCACACACACAGGACACACACACACACACACACACACACACACACACACACTGGACAGACACACACACACACACACACTGGACAGAAAAACACACACAAACTCGACACACACACTGGACAACACACACACACACACACACACACACACACACACACACACACACACACACACACACACACACACACACACACACACACACACACACGGACAGGCACACACACTGGACACACACACTGGACACACAAACTGGACACACACACACACACACACACACAGGACGCACACTCTCACACACACACACACACACACTGGACCCACATACACTGGACCCACAAACACACACTGGACCCACACACACACACACACACACACACACACACACACACACACACACACACACACACACACACACACACACACACACACACACACACACACACACATACTGGACACACACACACACTGGACCCACACACACACACACACACACACACACACACCAACACACTGGACACACACACACACACACTGGACCAACACACACATGACACACACACACCAGTTTGGACCAGCTTATTCCTGTAAATACACTGAATTAAAATATAAAGGCAACATGTAAAGTGTTGGTCCCATGTTTCATGAGCTGAAATAAAAGATCCCAGAAATGTTCCATACACACAAAAGCTTATTTCTGTCAAATGTTGTGCACAAATTTCTTTACATCCCTGTTAGTGAGCATTTCTCCTTTGCCAAGATAATCCACCACCTGACAGGCTGTGGCATATCAACAATCTGATTAAACAGCGTGATCATTACACAGGTGCACCTTGTGCTGAGGGCAATAAAAGGCCACTCTAAAATGTGCAGTTTTTTCACATAACACAATACCAGAGATGTCTCTGTTTTGAGGGAGTGTGCAGTTGGCATGTTGACTGCAGGAATGTCCAACAGAGATGTTGCTAGAAAATTGAAAGCTAATTTCTCTAAATCACCTTGAACGTTGGTTTATAGAATTTGGCAGTACGTCCAACCGGCCTAAAAAAAGCAGACCACATGTACGGCATCATGTGGGCGAGCGGTTTGCTGATGTCAACTTTGTGAACAGAGTGCCCTATGGTGGTGGTGAGGTTATGGAATGGGCATAAGCTTCGGACAACAAAAAACAAGTGCATTTAATCGAGGGCAATTTGAATGCACAGAGATACCGTGATGAGATCCCATTGTCGTGCCATTCATCCACACCAATCACCTCATGTTTAAGTATGATAATGCACGGGCCCGATGTCGCTGAACACAATTCCTGGAATCTGAAAAAAAACAGTTCTTCCATGGCCTGAGTACTCACCAGACATGTCACCCATTGAGCATGTTTGGGATGCTCTGGATCGACGAGTACGACAGCGTGTTCCAATTCCCACCAATATCAAGCAACTTCTCACAGCCATTGAAGAGGAGTGGGACAACATTCCACAGGCCACAATCAACAGCCTGATCCTCTCTATGCGAAGGAGATGTGTCTTGCCATGATCAGAATGTGTCTCTGTCTATTTCCAGCCCTGCCATTTCTACCTGTCCTGATCTAGTGTTTGACCCCTGACCTCCTCACACCGTCTCACTGTCCATGTCTGCTTTTAGCGCCCACCTCTACTTCACTGTGTTATAATGGACAGAGGTGACATAACAAGCATATCAAACATACTGACCTTTCTGACCCTATCCCACCTCTACTTCACTGTGTTATACAGACTAGAATGTGGGCTACGGAGTGAAGCTACACAGAAGAGACTGTTGACTGAAAGTTATTCGTTTTTTGGGCACATCATTTGTCTCCATGGCAACATGGGCAATACTGGTTAAAGCTGAATAGTTTAAGGAACTGAGATCATTCATTGTCTTCACCTTCTACTAACCAGAGTTTCTGTCACATGGGATGACGCTGGAGAGACAAAAGCAGGTACGGGGAGTCAAACACTTAATATGGAACGAGACAGGAACAGCGTCAGAAAACGAGCAACAGACAA